>NC_079453.1:24595255-24895255 GCF_903798145.1 Danio aesculapii | reverse complement strand
GTCGGTCGACCAGTCAGTCATCCAGTCATTCAGTGAGTCAGACAGAGGGTCAGTCGACAGCGGCCTCTGGTGGGTTTACACGAGAACAGCGGGTGCGAACTGCACTCGCGAGAGAAATTTGAGAAATGAAAAAGCACACACAGTGGCCTCTTGTGGATTTGCGAAAACAAAAACTGCAAAAATACATACCTATCGGGACGTATTTTGCGGTCTTCAGAAACGTCCATGGGACTACGTTTTCAGAATGAACCTGGGTTGAATGTTTCAGACTTTTGTGAAACATAAAAGAAAACATATTGCTGTAAATAAGATGGAAGTCAATGAAAACCAAAACTGTTTGGTTGCCAACACTTTTCAAAATTACTTTCAAAAAGTCTTTCTTAATGTCTTTCTAATATTCTAAATGTCTGATCAGTTAATGCTTCATTGCTTAATAAAATACAGTTTAAATGGGATACTGTCAGGCTTGAAGCTTACACTGCTATTCTGAACCAATAATCAAAACAGAAAGCAGTTGAAGGGTGGAGTGTTTAAATCAATTATTTATCTGACTCCATTGTAATTAATCTGACTAAAACATTGATAAAGTGAAATAATCTCAACGTCTTAAAGCAGGCAAAGCTGTTTATTAAGTTACATGTTTAAATATACAGACAGTAGAATGAAACAAACTAATATACTGAATAGAGAAACTTAGCTGTAGCATATGAACTGCTGTGTAACAAAGACAGTGACACTGCTTTTATTAGCATATGAGTAAAAGCCATTCACCCCGATCAACAGTTACCTTTCCTTCTTATACCCTGAGCAACATAAGTGAAATACCGACCCCCAAAATCAGCTGAAAGCAAAGTTGAGGAGATAAAGTCAGGGAGAGGTAGATTAACATACAGTATTCTTCTCAGGCCATGACTCAATAATATTAAACAGATTGTATATTGAGATACATCAATATCTCTGTTGATTTCATCACTACAACGCTTGTCGTAAACTGTGAAATGACACCAAACATGACAAAGTTATATGAAAAAGATCACGAGCAGATGAATTGTGTATAGTGAAAAGCACATGGTTTCTGTAAGACAAATAGCAGAGATGTGTATTGGAAATGTGAGAAACTGCCATACCAGTAGGACCCATTTAGTGCTTGGAATGTAATAGTTTTGCATTTCTAATAGATTCTTTGGCTAACAAAGTTTCAAATATAAGTCCATTCAAGTAAATATATTAATTAACAACACAAGATTAAAAAAGATAGTATTAATGGCAAGTCTTTTACTAACGTTTTTGCCAGTACATCGACTATTACCAGCCTTTTTAAACATGAGTATCTGTACTTCTACTTGAGTGATGTGTGCACTTTTGAAACCAGAGAATGTACCGAACCATCAATTTTGTGTACTATTACACCCATACAAATTTCTATGCTATTCTGGTCTCTATATGACTCAGGTCTCTCCTTTTCTTGCCGTGAACATTTCTAATTCAGCGTCTGCTCTGAAATGATCAAATTATCCCCATAATTAGGGCGCACTTTACCTAAACGAGCACTAATGAATAAGTCACCCTTACATAACTCTGTAACATTGGTTAGTTTCCTGTTGATCTGACTGAGCTGCGGGGTCAGATGTCTCAAGCATGTTTGCCTATTATTTTTACTGTGAAATCCTTTCTGAAGCTCAAACAAAAGAGCAGATTCTATTAAAATAATACCAAGGTCGTGGCTTTGAATCCCAAGGAATAAAAAAACTGAAAGAATGTGTATCTTGAATGCAATGTCAGCCCACTGGATCAAGTCATTCATTCATTTTCTTTTCGGTTTAGTCCCTTTATTAATCTGGGGTCGCCACAGCGGAATGAACCGCCAACTTATCTAGCATATGTTTCACGCAGTTAATGCCTTTCCAGTCGCAACCCATCACTGGGAAACATCCATACACACTCATTCACATACACACTCATACACTACGGTCAATTTTAGCATACCCAATTCACCTGTACCACATGTCTTTGGACTTATGGGGGAAACCGGACCACCAGGAGGAAACCCACCCAAACACGGGGAGAACATGCAAACTCCACACAGAAATGCCAACTGACCCAGCCAAGGCTCGAACCAGCGACCTTCTTGCTGTGAGGCTAACGTGCTAACCACTGCGCCATCATGTCGCCTGGATAAAATTATATGCAGTAAATTCATATTTATATGCAGAGAAGCACACATATAAATATGCAAAACAAACATGTTTGACCATGATGGTATGATTGTTTGATGTGGAGGAAAAAATATATTATCCTTCTCACTTCATTTCCATTTTCAGTTTGCATTCAGTGGCACAGTGGGAGATTTCCAAAACTATTAGATAAAGATACTTTAACGTGCAATTTATCAGCATAATGCAGTAACGCAACACAATGGCCATTTAGTCCTCACCGTGTGATATTGTTTCTCTCCTTTTCATTCCGCTCTTGGGAAATGTCATATTCGTAATGACTCTGCGCTTGAGTGCTTTCATGAGGCTGCTTCTAAGTCTCCTGTCGGAGGTCTTGAGGGTGAACAGACGACTGATTTCCGTTCTTTTACAGACATCTTGATGGAGCTAAAATGAGACGTGGCGCATGGAAATGGGGAGTGATTGACATTGTATAAGGCATAAAGCAAATGAGTCACTTTAACTCTTTCCTCACCGGAGGCTAAAATTAAAATATACATTTTTCTACAACATGGCAGTGCGGTGGCGCAATGGGTAGCGTTGTTGCCTCACAGCAAGAAGATCGCTGGTTCGAGTTCCAGCTGGTCCAGTTGGCATTTCTGTGTGGAGTTTGCATGTTCTCCCCGTGTTCACGGGAGTTTTCGGTTTCCGGTTTCCCCCACAGTCCAAAGACATGAGGTATGAGTGAATTAAATAAGCTAAATTGGCCAAAGTGTATGAGTGCGAGAGTGTATGGGTGTTTCCCGGTGCTGGATTGCAGATGCTGCATAAAACATATGCTGGAATAGTTGGCGGTTCATTCCGCTGTGGCGACCTCTGAAATGGAGACTAATACGAAGGAAAACGAATGAATGAAAGACCGTGGACACAGTTTACCAGAACAGTTTTTGCTGTTCTGTTCAGCTTCCATTTGCATCATAGGTGCCCTTTAAGTTAATTACAAATATGTTTATTTAAAATAATGCTCATAATTGTTGGAGTCTCATTCTGACATAATGGCATTGTGCAAATGCAGAAACACAAGAAGTTTAAACCCCAGGATCTGTTCTAGTGGCATTTGTCTTAAAAGTGACATTGTGCAGAACTTTTGTTCCATCGCATTAGGCACAGAAAATGAAACATGTGCTCATTATACAAGCGCGACTGAACAGGTTAATGCTACTGAGTGTCTGTGCTCTCTTTAAATTGGTCTGACAGTAGGGTGATGCTGCCTCTCAGAAATACCATGCCAAAATTGAATTTAAAAAGGGGTGACATCTAACTACGAAGACAAATAGAGATGGGCTAGAAGGGAGTATTTGGGAAACCTCTTTAAAAGGCTTTGAACACTTCTTTAGAAGATGATAAAAGAGCTTAAAAAATCAAAGTGAATAAGTCTCTCTTCCCTGCTGTTCAGACTCTTTCTGAAAATAGAAACTAGATTTTAAAGAGGAGTTTTGTTTGGTAATCCTCAATGGAGCACTCCTTTGATTTGAAATGGGAGCGTTTTATTAAATGTAAAGCTGGTTTGGAGATTAATGAGGGCTTGAAAAGTTCTGTCAATAATCTCTCTCAGCAGAGTATTATGAGGAACAAACAGCAGAAGCTGTAGATGTCCAGAGATTTAGACAGCAGGACAAGAGTTCTGCAAGAGTCAGGTTGATTTCACTCTTTGTTCCTACGTTTTTTTTGAATAGTAAAAAAATGATCTATCAGCATGATGTGAGAGAGAGATTTAAAAGGCGAAGTGTGTCATTTCTGCTCCATTAGTTTCACTAAAAATATTGGAAAAACATAAGTCCTATTAGAGGGACGAACCTACTCTTGTAGAGATAATTAAAATCCATGTTTTGAAGAATCGAAGTTGAACGTTTAATCTGCATACTGTAATTCTCAAAGGAGCATGTCACAGTAAATCTATGCATGCACACATACAGTACATTTATTAAAAGATTGTTACATATACAGCGAAATTTGCTTCATAAACACAAAACCAACTGAGAAACCTTTTTGTTTGTCACAGGATTAAATCACTGGAAATTCAGTTCATAATAGTTTTTATTTAAAAAATATACAGTTTTTTAATGGCATTTTATATCAAATAAATGTACTGTATAGCCTTAAAGGGGAAAATAGCCTCTAAAAAAATCTAACAGACCCTAAAATTTAATTCTTTTTCAAATAATTTAAAAGTGATTTTTAACAGATTTTTAACAGTATTTCCTATCATTTGTTTTACTTCTGGAAAAAAATGATTATTTCTTTTAGTATAAAAAAATACATAAATGATGTTTAAGATCATTATGCCCCTTTAAGAAATTATTATTTTCCATTGGCTACTGTCACGATCATCAGCGATCTAAGCCTCATAAGTTGCTGGAGAACATTCACTGTCACTCGGACTACAATTCTGCCACCATATGAACTACAACTCCCTTAAGGCACCACACACACACACCTGTTCCGGATCTCCATTTATTACACACATAAACACACACAGTTGAGAGCTACTCAAGACTGATTACATGGACCATATAAACAGCACAGACACACACACACACTAAAAGACATTACTTAGTCTTGTTGGTTCTTACCCAGTAAAATTACAAATCGGTTTTCGTGTCTAGTCTTCCCATGTTTGACCCTTGCCTTGTTTTATTGTTTATCCTGCCTGTTACCTGTTTCGACCTTCTGCCTGTTACCCGACGACGCTTCCGGATTTCCTTGTTTGTACCCATTTGCTCCTGTATTTGACCATTGCCTCTCTGACTATTCTGAATTAAGCCTGCATGTGGATTCTCACTCTGTCGTCACCCGACTCCCTTGAGGTTGCAGCTT
This sequence comes from Danio aesculapii, assembly GCF_903798145.1. Taxonomy (NCBI): domain Eukaryota; kingdom Metazoa; phylum Chordata; class Actinopteri; order Cypriniformes; family Danionidae; genus Danio; species Danio aesculapii. The sequence continues at coordinate 24,890,225 of NC_079453.1, read as the reverse complement.
CATAACAATTACTGTTGTCCAATGACTTGTTCTATTCATCTACTCTCATAGATATAGACACTAGATATTGCATACGGCCCTGAGTATGCATTAATAGCGCTGCAACATTTGAACAGGGCTCCCAGGACAAATGTCATTCAACCGCACTAGTCAAGACTAAAGCCAATGTGAGGATGCTGGACTTTAGTGCTGTGTATGGGTCTAGTAACAAGCAAACAAAGCATAAAGGCATAACATTCCATAAGAATACGTTTTTTAATTATTTGTATGTTTCGAACTTTTGTGGTAAACAAGGAACGTTATTGATGATAATACAGTCCCTTACTGCAGTGTCCATTAGGCAAAGTAGCACCAACTTGCACTAAATACTAGGCTTATGTTAGATTTGTTGAATGAAATAAGCAAACAATTTAAATGAAATATGACAACAAGATGCTGCGGTGCTAGAAACTTGTATTATTGTTAGTTAAGTGAATGAGTCGTACATAAGGGAGATTCATTCACAAACGAATTGCTCCCTACGTTGGAATGAGAAGTGAAAGCAGAAGAGGGGGTGTGTTTCAGGACACAGATTAGACCAAATTTAACAGGGAGGAAGGATAATACATTTACATGCACACAAACACACGCTCTTTGTCGGCAATGCCAGTGCAGTCACTTATCCATCAATGTAGAAAAGTGATGTAAAATTATAATTTTCGTTATTTACAAAAATATTTACATACTGACCACTGGGAAAACTATATGTATAAACGTAGATATATGTATATATGTGTATCTATCTTAAGCTCTGGATGGCCAGTCCTCCACTGCACCTTTCCCACATGCATTTCAAAGGAGCGCTACCCTGTAAAATACCGGCTCTATTGACGCATTCCTTCTAATAGACAACAGCAGGGTAGGCGACATCTAATGTAAATATCTATGACCTACTGTAATTAACTTAGAGAAACCTTAAAATTGGACTTTAAGCTCATATATCTTGCTAAATATTTTTATTGTGATCATGGGAAAGACTATAGAAATGAGTTACTATGAGTTATTAAAACTATAAAAATACATTGAAAAAAGTCTACACTTTAAATCTGCACTTCATTTAAAAAATAATTTTAATGTCAAAAAGGGTCTAATAGTTTTGCCTTCAGTTCTATCCATCTATCCATCCATCCTTAAAAGTATGACAAGTATCTCTGCCTCATAATTGAAACAAAAACGCAAATAAATTGAATTGTTGACCATCACAATGTACTTTATAGTGTGGGGAAAAAGGAATTTATTTTTATTACTTTTGTGTCTTTAGTTTTTATTACAAAAAATGTTTAGACTAACAACAGATAAATCAATCTTTGTATCTTTTCTTTTGTATGATTCCATATATTAACCAAACATACTACTTTCTTACTGTGTTGCATGCTTCTTAGAAGGAACTGCTGACGAGAGGGAAATAGCAGAAAAATAATAAATATAGTGCAGGGGGCCTTGCTCCAGACTTCTGTCTAATAAGAAGTCTAGACATGTCACAAGGAGATGGATGCTTGTAGAAGTTGTGAAATATATTGAAGATGTTCAAGTGAACTGTTCAGTTCTGGAATGCAGAGAAGGGTTGCAGAAAGAGGAACTATGTTTGGGTACAACAGCCAAAGGACTGCAGAATTACTGATAAGTGACGTTACACCAAAACTCCACCTGTTAATATCAGTTGTGTATATATGCTGGAGTCAGGGAAATATAAGTTAGTTGCGATCCTCCTGAATATAATTCTGTATTGCATTAGGGTAATGTAACCCAGAGCTCTGTCCTCAAAATATTCATTTATATCTAATAAATTACTAATATGAAGGGACTAAGCAGAAAAGAAAATGAATGAATGAATTACTAATATTTTTGACATTGAAGAAAACTCTTTCCTGACCTTTTTTTATTGAACACGCATGGAATGGGCTAGATATTCCAATAATAGTCATCAATGTCAGTTGTTTCCTTAATGATACTTTAAATAACGATATGCAAAAAAGGGTTTATTACTGCATGATTTCTATTCTCTTTCCACTTTTTTTAAACCTATATAATAGGTGTAAAGAGTGTAGAGATCTTTGGCTCTGGAGTTCATTTGACACTGGTTTAAAAAACAAAACAAAACCAGAACTATCAGCGAACTGAAGTAAAACCACAGTTCCAGTGAGTCCAGCAGTCATAAGGATCAGGAAGTTGCCTGTGGAGCGTAAAGATGAAATTGTTAGTAGTTAAAAAGTTGAAGAAAGTTGTACAGCTGAACCATCTTGTTAGAGAGCAGTGAAGGCTGTGCTGAGAAAATGATAAATATGTGCTAGAAGCCTGACACTAAACTGAGCTTGAAGGATAATTGACAGACTTGCGAGTGAGAGGCCGATAGGGGCTGCACACATGAGGCCTTTACGCTTTAACAGCTCGAAGAAAGACATTTTGAAGATGGACAGTTCTTTGAGTTTGTTATAGTTACAGCTTGCTGAAAGCTTTATAACAAAAACATGAAAACCTTTTGGAGGGAAAGGGTCTATAATGAAGATAAATCCAGCCGAGGCTCATTGGAAATACATGCCTTGGCCTACATTATTGCAAAAATAAAATACGTTGCTCCAGGTACGTTTCACTGCAAGTTTCAGATGACAAATCCACTAGAGGGCGCTGTGTATATTTGGGCGAATGTGAAATATATTAATTGGGGCATGTTTTGTTGTAGGTTTTTGTATGTTTCAGATCCACACCTTATTATACATGTCTACACACAACCAATAGTGTTTTCAAAAGCAAATGTGAGAGAAAAGTGCCACAGTTTTACTTTTATTTTATATTGCTTTTATATTTTTTGTGAAAACAATCTTTAGACTCAAACCCAAGCGCTCTGCATCCACTCAATCCAGCCAATTACAATGTTCATATGTGTTTGGGGGGAGTGCAACACATGGAGAAAACGTGATTTAACCCTTTCTGCATGTCTAGGTTAATGTTGATAGTGAGATTTTGTTAAAGTGAATTAAACTATTGGTGGGGACATTTTAATAGTTGATGGATATTGGTGGGGACGCGTCCCCCTCGGCCCACTCTAAATTTACGCCCCTGTTTGTGGTATTTATTTAGTGTTGTGTAAAGAACTGCACAATATCCTTTATTTGTAGATAATATACATTTGAAGTCAAAACTATTAGCCCTCCTGTTAATTTAACAGAGGGAGGAGTTTTTAACAGTATTTCCGAAAAACTTCTGGAGAAAATCTTATTTGTTTTATTTCAGCTAGAATAAAAGCAGTTTATATATATATATATATATATATATATATATATATATATATATATATATATATATATATATATATATATATATATATTTTTTTTTTTTTTTTTTTTTTCTCAACCATTTAAAGGTCAATGTTGTTAGCCCCTTTATGTCACATCCTTGATCAGATCATGCTGTCTGTCTCCCATTTCTGTTTACATTATTTATTCCCCTCTTGTGTGTAGTCCTGTGCTAGATTGTTGTTTGTGAGTGTGCTCACGCCAAGCCACTCTCGTCTCGTCTTGTCTCCTGTCGTTGATCTTCTATCCTGTCTTGTTGTGCTGCTCCACGCCAGAACCATCCACTTTGCATATTGCTCCTCCTTAACCTCCTCTGTTCCCAGGCCGGACTGGTTCAACTTCACGGAGCCTACCGTGAACTCTCCAAACTCTCCACTGCTTGACATCCCACAATCCTGGCTCTAGGTGTCAACAACTACCTTGGGTCGAGTACGCCCATAACTCCCTTCCATCATCTGCCACAGGTATGTCCCCCTTTCAATGCTCAATAGGGTTCCAACCTCCCTTGTTTCCCACGCAGGAACCTGAAGCTGCAGTTCCGTCAGCCCTTGCTTTCGTTTAGTTGTGTCGACGCACCAGACTCCTGCTCCTCCTTACAGATGTGGTCAAAGAGTGTGGCTTTCTACCAAGGACCTGCCTCTCAGGGTAGCCTCACTCAAGTTGGCACCCAGGTTCATTGGCCCATACTGGATCACCAAGGTCTTGAGTCCGGTGGTGATACAGCTCAAGCTTCCTCCTACGCTTGGTAAGCTACACCCTACCTTTCATGTGTCTAGGGTTAGGCAACCGGGAATAAAAGGTCTGTTCAGTTCGCTAGGTTCATCAATCGTGATCAAGAGTGAGTTTTACAAGTTTAAAATGTTTTAAAACAGAGCATGTGTGTAATGAATTACAGCGATTCACTTCAGCTTTACTTCATCAGCACAGCTGTGAGTCAGAACAATTATAAAAGAAGACGCTTCAATCCCAGTTTGTGGACGTTAAATCGAGTTTATTTTGTACATTAACATAACAGATATCCATACAGCAGTGGAGATTATCAGTATCATGTCACTTATGCATGCAAAACGAGTGCAAAGCTTAACGCGCTGTCTCTCTCTCTCTGCGTGTGTCTCTGCGCTATGTGTGTGTGTGTGTGTGTGTGTATGTGTCTGCGCTATGTGTGTGTGTCCTCGCTGTGTGTGTGCGTGAACTTTGTAATGACATTGTGTGTGACTCATTGTTGCAACTCCACAAAAAAATGCATCAAATACTGATTGTTAAAGTTCTTACTGTAGTATTTCTCACACACGTTATGTGAGATCTGCTTCCTGAGGCAGCCGAGGGCGGCGATTGCTGACAGGCACGTGGGAACGGTGGGCGGGGAGGACTAGCCTTAAAGGCCCAGTACAAAAAAACAGCAACAACTTTTTTCCAGCTATAATAGACACTTCAAACAGCTATAATAAATAATCTGATGGGTGTTTTGAGCTGAAACTTTACAGACACATTCTGGGGACACAAAAAACTTATATTAAATATGAAAAAAGGGGTAACCTATGTGCCCTTTAAGCTGAATAGTAATATCATGAAAAATATTTAGTAAAATATGATATACTGTCATCATGGCAGTGAGAAATCAGTTATTAGAAATGAGTTATTAAAACTATTATGTTTGGAAATGTGTTCAAAAACTCTTTCTATTTCTACTAATAATTCAGGAGGGCCAATTATTCTGAATTTAAATGTATCCCTATAAATAACATTATTGTCAAAAGTGTCATACTGCACCGTAGTAATTATTTTACCTACTAACTGCAGTCAAACAAATGTTTATGTACGTTTTTGTGCAATTATTTCCAATGAGCCTTAGTTGGATAAAACTACTACGTAGTGTGAAAGTAAAGCTATATTTGACCACAATCACATCCTCTCTGACATTCAAGTTAACACTGTCCACAATCTCAGCTTAAAAGCAATCTCACACTTGCTAGCTCTTTCTTAAAAATTAAAATGTCATTTTTTAAAGTGATTTAACAGAATAGTAATTTTTAATTCCCCAATGAATCTCTCAGTGGTCAGTTCTCAAAGAACTCTAACGGTTCCTAACAGTATATACATTGCAGCATGAGCTCTCTTCTAACGGCGACTGAAACAGTTTGTTAAAAGGTTTGTTCACACGAAAATGAAAAATTCTGTTCTTAATTAGTCACCCTCATGTCGTTCTAATCCCCTGAGGCTTATGTTCATCTGTGAAAGACAAATTACAATATTTTAGATATTTTACTTAAAAATAGCTACAATATTTTAGAGTGATTTTTATAGTTTTTTATATATTTTTTTCCTTGGAGCTTAGAATAATTGGTAACACATTACAATAAGGTTGTAATAGTTAATGCATTTACTAACATAAACAGTGAACAATACATTTCTTACAGTATTTGTTAGTAAACGTATCACAAATGTATTGTTCATTATTAGTTCATGTTAGTAAATACATGAACTAATGAAACATTATTGTAAAGTCTGACCGAATAATTACAAGTGAACCACAGAATTCACATGGAAAATTTTGACAATCTATTTGGTTCCTTTTCTGAATTGGTTCCTTTTCTGAATTTTGAACATCATATATATATATATATATATATATATATATATATATATATATATATATATATATATATATATATATACACACACACAGTTGAAGTCAGAATTATTAGCCCCCCTGTTTATTTTTCCCCAATTTATGTTTAATGGAGTGAAGATTTTTTTCAGCACATTTTCCAATAAATAATTTTAATAACTCATTTCTAATAATTGATTTATTTTATCTTTGCCATGATGACAGTAAATAAAATTTTACTAGATATTTTTCAAGACACTTCTCAGCTTGAAGTGACATTTAAAGGTGTAACTAGGCAGGTAATTAGGCAAGTTATTGTATAACGATGGTTTATTCTGTAGACTATCGAAAAAAAAATAGCTTAAAGGGGCTAATAATTTTGACCTTAAAATGTTTAATAAAAAATTAAAAACTGCTTTTATTCTAGTCGAAATAAAACAAGACTTTTTACAGAAGAAAAAATATAATTAGACATACTGTAAAAATTTCCTTGCTCTGTTAAAAATTATTTGGGAAATATATAAAAAAGAAAAAAAAAAAAAGGGGGGGGGGGCATATTGACATTATAGAATCACGCAGTTGCTGCAGATTTGTTGCTGTTCTTCCATAATGCGAATTCTCTTGTAATCTCCTGTTCCACCACATCCCAAATGTGCTCTTTTGGATTGAGATCTGGTGACTGTGGAGGCCATTTGAGTACAGTGAACTCACTAGTCTGAGATTCACGCTTCAGGCTGATTCATGCTTTATGACATGGCGCGTTATCCTGCTGGAAGTAGCCATCGTAAGATGGACGTAAAGGGATAAACAAGCCTTTCAACAATATTGAGGTAGGCTGTGGCATTGACAGGGTGCTTAGTTGGGTACTGAGTGTGCCCAAAGTGTGCCAAGAGAAATCCCCCATACCATTACACCACCATCACCAGCCTGACCTATTGATTCTTGCTTTCAGTTTCGGGTTTTGGCGCGTTTTACACCCACACACAAGCGTATCACGCCAAAGCCCAAGTGAACCGCACTCTGGCACACCTCTTCTAACTGGGCCAGGGCCGGCCAAGTGAACCGTGCCTGAGCCCGATTCAGAGCACTTACACTTCTCAACCGATCCAGGAAACGGGCCTGGGCACGGTTCGGATAGCATAGTGTGAGTAGACCCTCAGTTTCCTGTTGTTAGCTGACAGGAGTGGCACCCAGTGTGGTCTCCTGCTGCTGTAGCCCATCCGTCTCAAGGTTAGATGTGTTGTGGGTTCAGAGATGCTCTTCTGCATTCCTCGGTTGTAACGAGTGATTATTTGAGTTACTGTTGCCATTCTTTCAGCTTGACCCAGTCTGGCCATTCTCCATAACCCCCAAAAGGTTAACAAGGCACAAGTTCTGAGATGCAAGCTTTTGCTGTTAAAAGTAAATACATTTTTATATATATATAATATAGTCTTATTAAATGTATTTGATGCAATACTAGATTTAAAGAAACAAGTTCAGTCAAAGTATATTGTTTAACCTCTGTTATAATATGTGTGCACCAACATGAAAATATATGTTTTAAATACAACTTTCTTATGTTGCCAGGAAACAAAAAAAATTTCCAGAGTGGAAAGACTAATAAAAACAAAACAGAATAACATAATAGGATATATAATAATCATCTTATAGCATCTACATTTAAAAGGTTTGTAATCTCACTCTCTCCAGATATATTTCAGTCCAATTTCTAGACCTCAAGAGTAAAACAAAACAAATCTAGGTTGAGGTCTTACGTTTAAGATAAGTGATAGAATTTCAAATGATTCTCACAACTGGGTTCTGCTTGTCAGATTGGATTAACAGTTTAGTGCAAAAGCAAATATAACCACACAAATCCCTGGGGTCACAGCAGAGAATCTCCAGAATCAAACACACGGAGTATCTTTAAAATGAAAATGAAACCTTCCGAATGATTTATTAGCAGTGTCTGGCTTCTGCTACTGATGGCAGATACTGGTGGAAGGCGACACATTCTTATCCTTTAAATCCTGCAGCGCTAAAATTGAACTTTTAGAGATAGATTTTTTTATCTGTAATCTACAGAGAATCATGTAGTTCCAAATTAGTTTGATGTTCAGTCATCTGCCATGCCTGAGCTGAGCTTTTCCATACGAATAGGAAGAGATTTCTAATTCATTTTTCGAAACAATTACAATTTATACATTAAAACTGTAAGGACCAATGAAAGGGACCTCGCACCTGGGCTCACCACCACTCAAATTATACTACAGGCAGAGTGATGTTTGCCATTAGAGTCAACAGCACAACACGCAAGCTATCGTCCAAAGTAAAGGTGCACTCTGATTCAGGAGACAATGGCAACCAAATTTGTTTTTACAGTTTTTTGGCACACATAATTGTTCAAGCGTAAAACGAGATGAAAAGCCGTTTACATGCACACTTTTATCATGATTAGCAGGCTAGCGCAGAAATTCCATTGAATATACTGGGGTAAAATAAATGTTCATATTTTAAAGACATGACAAAGAAAAATTTACTTTAATGCAGTGTTTCTTGAACATTCGAAGACCCAGTTTATATTATATATCAATCAGGCAGTGAAGATCATTGCTTTCATGAAAAAAAAACAGACTGTGCTCATTAAATCAGCTGATTTTGTAACTTCATACAGTTCACCGGCTTGACCCAGGTTACTGAAAAATTAAAAGCCCTTCCTCATACTTCTGCATATACCCACAGTGTTTCCTCTAGGACTTTTTTCCAGCTGTGTTCCGACACACTCTGTTGGATCTTTTACACAGATCTACCTGCGGCGTTATTTCATTAACAAATGTCATGCGTGAGGGCAGTATTACAAGTCGAGATCGCATTCATGTTATTAGCGTGCGAATCTCTGTGCTCGAGCGCTGATTTCCTCTGTTCGAGCACAAAACTTCTTGCGCGCCCTCAAATACACGCTGCTCAAGTGCAGATTTTCTTGTGCGCACACAAATAAACGCTGCTGAAGTGTGATTTTGTGCATTTATGTATCAAGTACGCCTCCAACATTTATTAGATTTGCTAGGAATATTTGTGAATGTCTCCAATAGACATTAATGCGCCCTGAAGTAAAGTGAAACGGCTATAAAGTCCAGCAAAATAAAGTCATTGTATGCAGAGCCGTCGACCTTTATCTAAAAATAAAATATAATTATGAAAACTATGTTCGTCATAACTGAAAGCTCCGTCGTATTTGTTGGCCTCACGCATCACGCACCTGTCAGTCAGTCAGCACGTCACCTTAAAGAGTTAAATAAATAACGCACAGCACTAATACGGTTACAGAAAATTTCACGCTGTTCTAATTCACTTACCTTTTAATACGTTTTGGTGCGATTAAAACCCGCTATTTAAAAAAACGGCTGAATGTTTTGAATGAGAAGCTGTAATGTAGCCGTGACGGATGAATTTTGATGTGGCACCCTGCCATGGAGTAATGAATGTAGCGGAAACCATGCCCTACTAAAATAACAATCAAAACAGTATCAGCAGGTTCAATCAGTGTGAAAAGCAAGTGTATGGATGTGGTAAGTGTTGTCAATTCTAGTCCATAGATGCAAAACATAATGTCCAATTTAGAGCACAGCTCTTGTCAACTGCCTAAACAATGAAGGAACATCGGCCCCAACAAACTCTCGCACTGTGTTTAAATAAGAGCGATGACAATCATACATTATATCAACAGATAAAAAAGATACAAAAACACAAACTAAAACAACGCAGTCCTAACACACCTGCCTTAAAAAATAATTTAACATCAAGTCACATGAATTGGAGACCAAAACACCACCTCATCACTCCACTATAGGGGCACGTGACAAGGTGTCCGCAAAAACAATCTCAAATCCCTAAATGTGTTTATTCGTCATGTTGTATGGCTGTAGGAAAAGTATCCATTTCATTAAGCGTTGACTTGGACTCTGCAGTGGGTGAAGAAATGTCAAAGGATTGAGAATGCTTAAACGAAATCTGATCAGAATAGGTGACCTTGATGCTAGATGTTAATCTGATGTCGATATGACATCAAGGTAGTTTATACTGTATGGTCTTTAGGGACACAAAATCCACTGTCAATTTGTAATTGAAGCTTTCAGATGAATAAAATGTTTCATATATTATAACACTTTTTGTGTTGTTTTTTTGCCGATCAAATTTGCTGCCTCAATGTGTGAACGTCAAGGTGTTGAGATCAAATCACTTTGCATTTCAGATGTGTATTTCTGACTTGCTAACTGGCTATTGCAGTCTTTCAAGGATGGGGGAGCTCTCAGATTTAATCTAAAATAATCTTAATGTTTGTGTGTTTTTTTAAACTTTAGATAGGACAGTGAAGGATAGGAATGCATGTGAAGCAGAAAGGGGAAAGATCAGCAAAGGACCTCGAGCTGGAAACCAAACTATATTATTAAAATAAATAAAATGACAAAAAGGATGATGTTCGGCAAAAAAAGTACTTCACCTTTATGTATTGAACATGCCACCATTTTTCTCAAAAAAATAATTAAAGAAGACAAATCTAATTAGTTTACAAATTAAGTTATGTGTAATAAATGCCCAGTAAATGCCCAGACAGCACCTGAAATCTCTCAGTAGTTATTCAGCAACCCTCTGCCCTTCGTCACTGTAAATAAATATCAGCTGCTTCAGTCTAATAATGAGAATCAGCCTTTTGGTTTTCTTTGCATTTCTAAATTTATTATTTTTTTATTTTTTGTACTGTAAAATAAAACCCCTTTTCTGTTTTTACTTAATATTTCAGTAGTATCTGGATGCAGCCTTTATAATGCACGCAGAGATTGCATGTCAGACACAATGCACTCAATGGAGCAAGTGACGTCACTGTGAGGGGTAGGATTAGAGGTAGGGTTAGGTGAGCACATTAAAAAGTATTGGATGCAGCTCAGATTGCATCTGCTCTGAGTCTGCAGCCAGACCCCTCTCAAATATTTTGCAACACAGTGCCACATGAAGGAAAAACTCCTCAAAAGCATTACGCATCGTATTTTAAACTCACATTTTCCTATTCTCTTTATAGTATGCGCAGTATGTGCTCATTTTTTAAAAGACGTAAGATAAGCCTTTGGTGTCTCCAGAACGTGTCTGTAAAGTTTCAGCTCAAAATACCCATCAGATTATTTATTACAGCCTCCAGAATCTGCTCATTTTAGTGTCTGAGTATATTATAGCTGTTTTTGTAGCCTGTGGCTTTAAATGAAAATTAGTTGCTTCTCCCGGCCCACCATTCCCACGTGCGTGTCTGCTTCTCATCATGCATTAATCAAAAATACCAAGTATGTTTATTTTATGTATTTATGATGGAGTATCTTCAAGCCTTTCTGATATGATGAGTCTTGATGGAGTCAAATGATACAGCCATGGTAATTATATCGGTTAAGTCTTTATTACAAACATGCTCTGCTTTAAAAACAGTTTAAACTTATAAAAATCACAGAGTTGGAAAAAATAGTTTAATCCCAGTTTATTTGCAAAAATAATGTTCTGTGGACATGTGTATACATGTTACTATAGAGACATGGTTCCTGTCAATCAATTCGGTGGGCAGGGAAAACCACACTCCCACGTCACATCGCGGTGGGCCTCAAAATCACAGGGATTTTGATCCTATTTTAACATCAGGAAATTTAAAAAAAAAAGAGATTTGTTGGGTTTATATCACTCCAATATGACTGTGGATACACTATTCCTACACACAGTTCTGTCCAAACAGCTTACAAAAGTTGATTTTCATCATAGCCGCCCTTTAAAATACAACTAAAATATCAAAGTGAATTTTTTTCTCTGTGAAATTAAAACAATATGACATTTCCACATACTTCTAAATGCTTATACTATTGTAAGGATATTGAAGAAAGAGCAATTCAGCACTGTAATGTCAATATGTGATTTAAAAAAGAGAGATTCAATCAATGTAATCTCACTCAGCCAGAGCCGTGTAATCTATAGTCTCATATATGCTTTATAATGAATCTAACTTTAATTACATACTCTGTCAACAAGTTGCCATTGGTGCAAAGTGCGAAAAACATCAATAAGAAATGTATTTACAGCCACATGCTTCTGATTTACAGAAGAGCTGGGAACCTTGAGAAATCAGTGAATGCAAATCTAAAACACATTTGTCCAAAGATCCTGGAGTCACCTCTTATAATCATTTAAGAACACTATTTTCATATCCCTCTGCCAATTGTCTTGTTGAATGACAAGATAAAAACATGAGCGGAAACATCAGAAGCTGATTAACATGAACATAAAATTGGCTGTTGACGATTATTGTTGTGCTGTTATCATTGTTATATATGGTGATATAGCTACAGGAGCACCTGCTCATTATATGTTAAAATGCATCAACTATATCGCGGTATATTGCTCCATTTAAAAAGATGATTTCCTGAACAGGGTCTGAGATGGAGAACTCATCCATCAGCACACACTCTCAATGAGAACACTGAGCAGACGGATATTGTGTGGGTCCAGCAGTCCTGTAATAAAGCCATCGGTTCAGGCAGAGGTGGCTTGTGTGTAATTTGGTTTGGCAAAGGAATAGATGAGCGATAAACACATGGCATCTGTCAAAGCTCAATCAGCATCAGGGCAGAGGTGAGTGGGCAGAGAAAAGCTCCCAATACAATAAATGAAAACATTTATTGGTTATGTCTTTGGGTTAATTAGATTCCATCCTACAAAGGAGACACTTATAAATGTTTTAGGACAAGACAAAGTCTGCAGTTTAAGAAGAACATCAGAATCCGAATTGAAATACTGACAGACTTATTTTTTATATTTTTAAAATCGCACTTTACAATTTAAAAACAAGTCATATATGATACCAGAGGCGCCTGAAGGATTTTATTCCCATGTACGCACATATTCAGCACCGCCCCGCCCCATCATCCCTTATTCTTAATTCAGTATCAAGAAACACTGATGCTTGCTGTCAAAGGCTACATTATTTAAGGGCATTTGTTACAACATTGATAGGATCAAACTTATGTCTCCTTTTTAATTTGAAGATATTTTCTTTGAAATCTAAATGTATATTTTCCTGCCTTAGTTGCTTAAACACTCCCTCACCTGAACTTGCCACGAGTGAGACGAAGAAAATGAAAGCACATTAGCAGCAAGGAATAATCAGATACTCAAGACGTAATCTTTACATCTATGACATACTAAAAAAATTTGCAAATTGGTTTGTGATAGACCAGTTTTTTAATTGTGAAGAATAATTGTATAATAATAAGAATACTTTTATTTATAATAAATATAATATACATATGTATATATACATGTGTGTGTATATATATATATATATATATATATATATATATATATATATATATATATATATATATATATATATATATATATATATATATATATATATAAATATATATAAATATATATATGTATATATGTATATTATATTTATTATAAATAAAAGTATTCTTATTATTATACAATTAATTGGAAAACAATTGGAAAACATCTTTTACATAAATATTAATTTCATTTGAATGAAATTATATAAACAATTCAATAAAATACAAAAAAAAAAAAAGATTTGTTAAAAGATTATCTGTTGTAGACTTGACACATGGCAGATAATTAGGTTTATTAAGTCTTACCTCCCTGACTGGTCATCCCTCCTTTTTGCTTCATACAAAAAATCCATCAGGAGGCATGCTTAGTAAGATCACCATCATATTGTTTAAACTTTAGTTTTGTCCACTTGCAAAAAAAAAAAGGCTGTTATGCTGGTTTTACAACGCATGAGCGGCTCGTAACAAGCAGGTAGCCTGCTTTTTTGGCGCGCATGTTTACTACCGTGACTCTCAGAAGAAGAGCAGCGCGTGCGAGAGGCGAGTGTGTTCTCTGCGCACACGCGCAGATGCGTCAGTTTGCTTTTTGATTACATTGCTTTCCTCAGAGTTAGTTCGGTTGCACATAGAGAATAATGTCTTTTTTCGGAATTACCACTCTTAATAAATACACTTGCATATGAATTAAATCATCTCTCAATGTATTTACTGGGGCACTGGAGATTTTCACTGGGGCACATGCCAGTGAATTAGGTCTAGCGATGCCCCTGTGATAGGCCTACAACAATTACAGTGAAGCATTAATTAAATCCTTATTTTCCACTGAATGAAACAAATCATCCACCCACACAGTTGAGTAGCCTAGTGCACAGGCTCAAACAAAAATATAATTCGTATATTTTTAATTGAAAAAATTATCTTTTTGAAATGAATTTCGTTTGGTATAATTTGTATCTTAATTTTAATATATTTTTGTTGGTCAGTTATCTACCAACAAATAACACTTGAGGTGAAGTGCTTCAAAACAAGTCCGCTATTTGCTTGAGTGCAAAACATGAAATGGTTTGTTAATTAATATAATAATCTAGCCTAAATAAAATTAAAGTCAATTATTCACAGTTTCAGAGAACCCTGTATTAAGCTGTTTTCACTGTTAATGCCAAAACCATCCATTGCGTCGGTCAAATACAATTTAATTAATTTAATCAAGTAGGTAATTTGAATAAGCAGGACAGGCATTAACAAAGTATTCACAGCAGCACTGAACGTGTTCCCAGATGACCTCGGAAGAACAACCTCGATTGGAAGGGTGAGAGAACTCAGAAACTCGTTGGGAGAGTAGAGATAGCTGCTTATTTGTGCCCGTCTGTTGATAAAATGGTTTCAAACACCTTGAATGGTAGCGGTTCTATGCGAGGAGGCTGCGCAATTGGAAGCTGGATCTGAAGTGTCTGATGAAAGTGACACGGGTTGAGCCTGGAGTTCCCCCGCCTCAGGTGCTGATGAGACTGCGGTCTCCACCCCTTGTGGGGCAGCAATATTTGTCTCATTAGTTTTAGGCCTTTTTGCAAATGTCTCAATCAAGTTTAGCTGTTTTAAAGAGCGTTTACTCATTTTGAACCTTATTTTAAACAATAGCTATCAGAATTGTAATTAGTGTGCGGAAAAACCACCACCAAAACTAAAGCCAACAGATTTCTTTACTTCGACCATGTAAGTACATACAAACTTTAAAACACACAAACGCACAGCTTTATTTGTTCTCATTCTTTCTTGCCTTGTCAACATATCGTAGTGTATACTGTTTAAGAATCAATTGAAATAAATAAATAAGAAAGCGGCATTATTTCGCACCCTCTGTAGTTATGCACAGTGTGTACAGCCATACTGCTGCAGGTGCCACTGTATGATACTGGATTTCATTTACATAGTAATAGTTCCAAGTATATTGCAAATGAAATTCTATGGTTAATGTGTCGGCATGGCTACAAGACAATGCTTGCAATGAAATGTGTCCAAAATCAGCCTGATCTCACAAGGAAGCATAAGTATTTTATGTTTTGTCAGTTTCGTCCCGTATTTGAGTAACTGCTTATCTACCCAGATTTTCTTACGCAACCATGTCTTGGGTTCATAGAGAAAGAGAGAGCATCTCCAGTGAGTGGCAGTTCTGTGGGTAAAAATGCCAGAGGTCAGAGGAGAGCTGACCAGACTGGTTTGAGCTGATGGAAAATTTGTCAAGCTGAGAACAGGAGGAAACTGAAGCTCTCAGGCTCACCAAAACTGAAAAATAAACCAGTGGAAAAAATGTTGCCTGGTCTGATGAGTCTGGTGCAACATTTAGATGGTAGGAAATCGCTGCAGAAATAAAACCTAGGCTCTTGAGCAATATCAGTTGGTCATCCTGACCAGAGCGCGGCAGTGGCCTAATGGTTTTAGGAGTTGGACTTGTAATCCAGATGTTGAAGGTTGGATTCCTGGTCCTGGAAGGAATTGAATATGAGGGGAGTAAATGAACCGCACTTTCTCCCATCTTCAATACCCAGCTGAGGTGACCCTGAGCAAGGCACCTAACCTCTAATTGCTCCCTAGGCACTGGAACAATCTGGAAGAAATAACTGCTCTAGGTGTGTGCTCACAGAGTGTGTTTGTGTGAGTGTGCATTTGGATGGAATAAAAATAGAGGATCAATTTTGAGTATGGGTAAAACCATACTCAAATACTATTTTAATTTCTAATACTGATTAGAAATGATAATAAAAACAAAAACAGTTCAGGCTTTGTGTCTTTAGTACAAATGAAACATTTACATTTACAATAGGGGAAATAAATATTGAACATGTCAACATTTTTCTCAGAAAACATATTTCTAAAGGTGCTGTAGACTTAAAATACTCACTGGATGTTGGTAACAAGCAAAGAAATCCATATATGCAAAGAAAACAAAATGAATCAGTTTAGCGATTAGGTTGAGTGTACTAACACGAAATGACGCAGGGAAAAAGTATTGAACACATGAAGAAAGGGAGGTGTAGAAAGGCAGTGAAAGCTCAGACAGCAGCTGAAATCTCTCAGTAGTTATTCAGCAACCCTCTGCCCTTCATCATTGTAAATTAATATTAGCTGCTTCAGTCCAACATCTACATTACCAGGATGATGAAGATGAAACCAGAGTGGACATTTCAGCAAGAAAATGATCCAAAATGCAGCCAAGAAAACTCAGAGAAAGAAAATCAATTTGTAAAATGGCCCAGCCAATCACCTGACTTGAATCCAATATAGAATCCAAAATAAAGATCAGATTTGATAGACGAGACCCACAAAACCATCAAGGTTTTTACACTCTATTGAGGTCTGAGAAAAACTTACACCTGAGCAATTCATGTTAATTACGAAAGTATTAAAAATGATTCAGTAGTTTCTTCTTATGTCACTCCATTGTTATTACACATAACAAATTTTTCATATATATTTAATTTGTTTTATTTATTTGTTTGTATTGTTTAGGTTTTTTAAAAAATCTGGTTTAATTCCATGTCAACAGCTTCTTTAGAAATATTATTCCCAGCAAAAAACATGACGTGTTCAATACATATTTCCCCCACTGTAGCTAAAACCATAGCACACGTTTATGACCATATCCGGTGATGGCTACTTCCAGCAGGATAGCAGCTCAATTCCCTTCTCTCAAATGACAACAAATCTCCAACTAATGGAGCACATTTGAGATGTGATAGAATGGGAGATTTGCATCATGGAATCTCTGAGAAATGTCTTCAGCACATTGTTAGATCTTTGCCTGGTATAAGAAAAGTGTACCTAATAAAGTGGCCGTCGTGTATGTGCGTGAGTGTAGAAGAACGGGGGAAAGACCTGAAATGCAGATTTTTTTGTGAAATTTCAACAGTATATTGAGAGCAGCGCTTCTGAATTCATTAGTCCATGGTCTTTCCCTTTTTCTTTTCAGGAAATTACAGCCGTGGGCCATATTCACTATCTTTATGAGTGATGGTGGGGTAATTGACTTTCACCATTATTTCCACTCGCCGTTTTGAGGGAGCTCCTACAGAATCTGTTCAGCGTTTTTGCCACTTTATGATCTTCCACAGCATATCTAAAAGCACTGCTTATAAACGCTCTCGCAGAGGCACCATTAAATATCACGTGCAGACATTCATGACTTGTGTGTCTTAATAATAACAAACAGAGACAATAAATAACATCACACTACAAACACGCTGTGACTTTTCAATGTCCTGAATGGGACGCTGGTCGACCTCTTGGTGATTGATTTGTCAAGCAGTTACATTTGATAAACAAAGAGAGAGAGAAAATAGGCTGGTCTGTGAATGCTGAAGGATTAATCTAATTAGTTACATGAAATCTACACGAGTTTCAAACACCAAGAAACTAGAAACAAACAAGAATTCATAAATGTTCTCTAAGATATTCTAGTGATGATAAAGTGGAGTTACATTGTGTTTAGGACACATTTCCACTTGGTAGTAACATGATTTCAGTCACCTGATCACAAGCGGTCAGTCTTGGCGCACATTTATTCATTCAGTAAACGCTTTTCAAAAGAAGTATTTCAATTCACCAGAAAGCAGCAATATATAGAGTGTGTCTCCTACAGGTGGTTTGTCAATTGGTATGTCAGTCACCTGCGTGAAGCAGCATTAATCTTTCAAGATGGAATTTGCTTGCTTTCAAATTAATTTCTAATGATTAAAAGTTTTGTCAACTCCAGATGTCTCAGTATCCCCTACTGCACTCATTTTCTTTTACTGTCGTACAAGCTCCATCAAAACTTGCATCGCAAAAACAGTAAGCAGACTGAGGTGAGAAGTGGATGACCAAAGCATACTTCGTGGTTAAAATGCAATGAATCTATGGTCACGTGGTCCAACTCATATCTCTTTGAAATTTACTGTGAGTTTTAATAGAATGTCGTTTGTAAACCTTTGTATTTTACACCTTTGTCGCAGTGCTAAGTATTATGACTAATCACACATTTCTAGTGTGAGCATAAAATGCATTCAGATAAGCCTTTGTAATTTGAGGAAATTGAGGTTTTGAACTGACATGTTTGACTACTGTATGTAGCTGGAGCATGACATGTCGTTTCCCAAAAACTTAAACCTTTTTATATGCATTTTGTTATTCAAAAAATTATATTCATTATTACATGCACCACACCATATACAATTTTTTATTAGTTGATAACACTTTAGAGCAGGGGTCACCAATCTCAGTACTGGAGGGCCGGTGTCACTGCAGAGTTTAGCTCCAACTTGCCTTAACACACCTGCCTGGATGTTTCAAGTATACCTAGTAAGACCTTGATTAGCTTGTTCAGGTGTGTTTGATTAGAGTTGGAGCTAAAATCTGTAGGGCACCGGCCCTCCAGGAACAAGTTTGGTGACCCCTGCTTTAGAGTGATCTGATTTGAAGTTTCAGTTGTGCTATGTGATAGAAATGACACCACTGACATATATGTGCAGTAAGATACAGTTCCTGCAGTATTTCTTTTATATTTATTTTAATGACTTCTTAAAATTTCTGTAAAACACACAGCTACATCTCACAGTTACTTTAGTTGGTTTGGTCTGCTCTATTGCAAAATCAACCCATGCTCATTGAGGATATTTACCCAGGTCTACATTTCTGGGGACAGAGGAATACATAACTGGAGTTACGTCTCCTTGCAATTTTTGTTTTTGCAAATTTAACAGAGGCCGCTGTGTACGTTTTTTTGATGATCTCATATTTGGTTGGTGAAAATAACAAATAATTTTACTTTTAGCCGCCGACAGAGGCTGCATCCTGTTACTAGTTTTACTTGATCTCAGTGCTGCATTTGGCACCATCGATCATGATATTCTAATAGATCGCTTAAATCTTACAGGCTTTACAATAGTTTAAGTCCTACTTAAAGGACTATTACCAGTTTGTAAATATAAATGGACAGCTTTTACAAGTCAGGCCACTAAATTATGGGGTGCCTCAAGGATTCGGTTTAGGCCCTTTGCTGTTTACAATATACAGGCTACCCCTGGTAGACATTATTAGAAGACATGGAATCAGTTTTCACTGCTATGCAGATGATAATCAATTATATATTTCAACAAAACCTGATGAGACGTCTGAACTGTCTAAGATAACTGGGTGTATTAAAGATGTCAAAGACTGAATGACCAACAATTTTCATCTCTTAAGTTCAGACAAAACAGAAGTATTACTGATTGGGCTTAAATCCTGTTCACAGCAGATCTACCAAAAGAGAGAGATAACAGAGAAAACTGTGGGTTGTGCAAGGATTGTAGGCTAAATGTCAATGTTGTTTGCCCCTTTGTGATGAGACATAAGTGCACCTTAAGGACTGCTAAAGGGTAAAACTTTGAGGTAATATCACATTGCGCAATATATATATATATATATATATATTTTTTTTTTAATTTAATTATTTTTTTCCTCCATTTTTGTCTATGACGCACGAAAAAGACTCTCATACATGAGACTTGCCTGATGTGAGTTTCCTAAAAGTAAACTGTCCATTTTCTAATGCAAGCAGAATGTCCTTCAAGAACATCTTCAGTTTGCTCTGCCATGGTAAAGCCCGCTCCGAGGACTGTTATGCAGATGATGCACGCACAGATTGTGCGGAAAAAAAAGCATGTGCAGAAAGCAGTGGTCATGCGTTCTTTATATGTAACAGTCGTGAGTGCTGGCTGCACCGGTGCTCAATACGAATGAGGAAATCACAGATATGCTGTTCTGAAATAACATCTGGACTCGGGAACGCTATATCGTAAGACCACCCGCTCCCGTTCAAATTACACCAGAGTTACTGACCGCTACCACGCTTAATTCGGAAATGTATTCCTGTGCCGCAAAGCTGAAATCTGATTGGCTCCATTGGTACAGCTGCGGGAATGCAGATCTCTAGAACATATCCACAATGCGCCTGTGTTGTGCCAAATTTAAAAATCATAAATTGGACAAAAAAGCCCCACCTGTCTGGATCTAATCATTTCTATTGTCCTCAGGGATTTGCTGCACTGCCAGTGTACATGACAGGGGAGTTGACCCTAACCTGCCAATCAACAACACAAAAATCTTTATTGGCTTTTCTAGCTTCATTCATAATATTTCCCCAGTGAAAACTGGCAAGCTTACATGGCAGAAAATCAGTGATGAGAAGCAGCAGTTCTCCATTCATGCAGCTGTCCATCAAAACATGAAGCGGCTGCTTCTGCTGGACCATGCTGACCTTTACCACAGCAAACCTCTGAGACCAGACCAAAACAGCAAAAGAAAGGGTAGATGTACCACGTCTTTGAAAGTCTAACAAAGGCAATAATACAGACAAACAGTTATATCAAACGTTTAAAGGTGCCATAGTACAAAAATCTGGATATAGCTGAACAATAAGAGTTCAGTATAAGGAAATGACATACCATGGAGTCTCAAACATCATTGCATCCTCTTACTCATGTAAATCCTATGAATGTAACAGAAATATGAGCAAATACAGACTCTGGTGATCCTCACAGGATAGAATATGCAGGCAGAGTTTTCTAGTAAGATTGCAACAATAAAGCCCCCTCATTAAGCTTATCCGAGTTTGTATTAAAAATACAATGTTTGTATGTGTAGTTCCTATGTATGTGGGACTCTTATTTTGAAAACGGGAGAGGCAGAGAGACTGAAAAGAAGCTGTTCTCTGAAGCAGGCAGCCACACATGACCTAAATGTGTTCACAGCTCCACAGAATGCAAAATGCAGGACATAAAGATTGCAAATGTATTCAGCGCCATCTTGAAGAGACATATGGTGTTTAAATGTATCTTTTGTTAGTTTAACGCAGGGGTGTCAAAGTCAATTCCTGGAGGGCCGGAACCCTGCAGAGTTTAGCTCCAGCCTTGCTTCAACACACACCTATCTGTAGGTTTCAAACAAGCCTAAAGCACTCAATTAGTTTGATCAGGTGTATTTAATTAGGGTTGGAACTAAACTGCGCAGAGTTGCGGCCCTCCAGGAACTGGCTTTGACACATGTGGTTTAACGTGTATAATGTGAAATTTGCTTAGAATGTTTGTAATGAGGCAACAGATACGAGTGTATGTTTATACAGTAAAAGAGCAACAGACACATGTAAACTACTAAAATAAGTGTTCATGTATCGCAGGGCTATTCAATTAGTTTGTCATGGGGGTCAGTTCATGAAAAGCATCCCAAACGAAGGGCCAGAGAGATATGACAACAACATATAAGAGCCCATATGCTGTATTTTTGCTCTTTAAGACACCCACGTTGGCTTTTTCTACATTAAAATGTTAATATATTGTATTTTGAAACTACATAATATCACTGCATTGTACAATAGGCTTATTTACACACATTCAAATGTTGTATTTCAAAGCACAACAAAAGCTGTGCAATGCTTAAGTAGGCTTCTACTACATTTAGACACATTCATATGTTATGTGTTGAACTGCATAACAATTATGGATGCAACAATTATAGATTTTGGCAGTACGATTATAGTCTGAAGAATAATCATGTTTTCACGGTTATCAAGTCTAATGTAAATTTAAGCTTTATATTAGCTAAGTAGCTATTTAGATTAACTGTTGTTATCATCTGCGTTCATACATACATAATCATTTTAATAATAATTCGTCTAACATATTTTTTGTTTACATTGTACTGGAAGGCATGCACAATTCTCATCAGTACGGCGTGAGATGTTTTCTACTGCGTGCGCCCGGAAAGCCGCGAGTGCGTTCCTCCGCTTGCGCCCGCATATTGGCATATATTCTTACATTAGAAATAACAAACTTGCACGTGGAAAAGACGCGATATGTGAACAGCCAGCTGCTATAGTTAATCTGGTGTGTGCGTATTAGCTTCGGTGTACAAGCTCGGAACTTTAAACACAGTTGGGAACTTGGCATAATTTTGTTTAACTGCAGCAGTTTCTTTCCGTGCAACAGAAATGCGCTTAGAGAAGGCTTTACGATTAACTAACCATGACGAATTAAAGTGCAGTTAATAGTGAAATCGGCTAATCGTTCCATCCCTAATAACGATATCAGTGCATTGTACAAAAGGCCTTTTCTACAAACACATCCAAATGTTTTCGGCTGCCCGCGCCACTCGCTTATGGTGTCTCACTCCCTGCGCAGCCTTCAACTGCAGCTTGTGCTGTATTGAATAGACGCACGTCACTTCAGAACTATACCGGCCGTTTTTCGACTGAACTAAATTTATTTTTGATGTCTTGGTCACACTATTTGGAGGACCGGAACAAATTGCCTCAGGGGCTGGGTTCGGCCCGCGGGATGCCAATTGACTATCCCTGATGTATCATGTCATACAATTTAGCTCTTAGATTTTTCTTGAGTGAAAGTATACACATAAACTTTATAAAACTCATCTGTTTATGTGGAGGTTGATATTCATTTAGCTAAAGAAAGTTAAAATTTTTTAATTCAAATTTAAGTACATCTCTGCTGGTCCCTTTTGTCCAGTATAATTATAATTTAGCCTATATATAATCCAAAACACAACTCAGGAGCAAACTAGGTTACTCTGGTGGTATAAAGATATAGCTCACTGACTCCTGCCTAAAATAAACATCTCCACCACCTTGGTTTATAATGAATCTACTCAATTTGTTAAAATATTAATATTTGACAAATTAAGTGTTATTTTCGCACGTGTATTTAAGGGTGTTTTCACACCTGCCTTATTTAGTCGCACTAGAGTTCGTTTTCCCTCTTGGTGTGGTTTGTTTGGGCAGGTGTGAATGTAGTAATCGCACTCAAGTGCACACCAAAAGCGGACCAAGAAAGTGTAACAAGACCTCCTTGAAGAGGTGGTCTCAGTACGCTTTCAAATGAACTCTGGAGTGGTTTGTTTGTGGTGAGAACATGATCTGAATTAACAAAGACCCAACCGCAAAAAGTACTGCGCCCTTTTAGACTAATTCAACTGCCATAGTTCGATGCGCTGTGCATTATGGGATGTGGAGGAAACGGCACCTTCACAGTGTGCAATGCATTAAAACATTGTTTTCCAGCCGCAGCCGAGCTTCATTCTTTAAATGTATAGTTTGTCTAAAGTGAAGCTATATAAATGGTGGCTCTGTTGAACCATTCCTTCCAATAGACAACAAAAGAGTAGGCAACATCTAATGTAAATATCTATGCTTGGTTCAGACCAAATTAATCAAACTACAGATGTGAAAGCACCCCAAGAGTATATCAAAGTGTGTGTGTGTCTGAGAGATAGAAAAAAAAAGAAAAAAAGAGAGAACATGCCGTGCAGACCTAGGGGCAAGAGCAGAGTCCATTAATATTCATGACCATTCCAAATATGGTCAAAACAAAGCTTTTAATTCTAGGGGAAATTCCTTAGGTTATAGATAAGGATATAAAACCATTAAAAAAAACATACCTAAACCACATACCTACTATGTGAATTTCAGACAACAATTTAACATATTGAATCAATGCATTCTATGCCACCTTAAAATCAGATATCTGAATGTATTATCATATGATGAAGCTTTTATAATGATATTAATCAGTAACAATAATGCTGAAAAATGTAATGATGAGTAATGATTCAGAGTTGCAAGTTACAGGAATAAATAATAGTTAAAATAATTTTATTAGTAGTGGTATTTTAATACAAATAACAATAAAACAAAGTTAAGAAAAACTTTCTCCCAGAGTATACATTTCTACAGTTATTATTATTTTACTGATAGAATTGCTTGAAAAATGAATAATCCTTCAAAATATATGGCATGTGTCTAATTTTTATTTTATTTCATACCCATAATGCAAAGACATTCAGAGATTCAAGTCTGCTTGAAGTGTCTAAATCAGGGATGTCCAAACTCTGTCCTGGAGGGCCGGTGTCCTGCATATTTTAGCTCCAACCCAAATCAAACACACCTGAAGCAGCTAATCCAGCTCTTACTAGATGTACTAGAAAGTTCCAGGCAGGTGTGTTGAAGCAAGTTGGAGCTAAACTCAGCAGGACACCAGCCCTCCAGGACCGAGTTTGGACACCCCTGGTCTAAATCCTTTCAGGCCACTATATGCCACTATATTAGAAGTAAAGTAATCTATTATATATTAAAGCATTTGCTGAGAGAAAAGTCAAAACTGCGCCCTGAGCTTTTAATTATATCCAAACTCAAACACAAAGAAGCTAATTCTCATCTCATAGATGGCACAATTAAAAGATTAGTGGGTTTACGATGATTATTCAGAGAGGATGATCTGACTGAAAAGCCCACTGAGGTATCAAATCCGTAATCTCAGGATTAATTCAGTGGCGTGTCATGAGATTTCAGCGAAACCTCAGACCGTTCAGTACAGAAGCAGTGGGATCTTTAGTGAATCGCTGAAACTCAAGTGCAATCCTGAAATCACTGGAGTGTTTTCAGACCTGTGAGACATTTGAGAAACTCGTCCGTCGGACAGCAACATAAGTCAACATCATCAGTATTCCATATGAGTTTGTTCACAGTAACACTCACTGCACTGAAAGACTATTGAGTGTGTTTTATTGAACGCTTTCCAGCGGGTGGATAAACCGGGATCATAGAAACAGAAGAGCATCTCATACAACACAACATAACACTAGTCCAACCACTACTAAAACAGCAGCTTTCAGATAATCTTACTTACTTTAGGGAAATCCAACAGACACGATTTATTTTTAAACATTAGTTTTTATGACTGGTCTGCATTTAGTTCCACTAATTAGGCTAGCTGTTTTTAAAGGGATAGTTCACCTAAAAATGAAAATGTGCTTACCATTTACTCACACTCAAGTGGTTTTAAAGTTTTATGAAATTATTTCTTCTGTTGAACACAAAAGAAGATATTTTGGAAAAATGCAGCCATTAACATCCATAGTAGAAACAAAAAATACTATTATAGTCAGTTCCCCAAGTCAATTCTTCCAACCCAAGCTCATTATTGATACGTAACCCTGTATACATTTTTGGACAGTGCAAAATACATTTCAAGAGGTACGTTTTTTCAGTTTTTGTTTTTGCGAATCCACCAGAGGCCATGTGTACGTTTTTTCAGATCTCAAATTTCTTTTGCGAGTGCCATTAGCGCATGCTGTTCTCACATAAATCCACCAGAGGCCGCTGTTGACTGACTGACCAACCGATCCCCTCAACCACCCCCTTCCCTAAACCCAACCGATAGTGCTTTCAAAATTGACCCGATCACCCCCTTCACTAAACCAAATGACAGTGGTTCAAAAGCAATCCAGAAAAAGCCCTCATGGCTGCCTGATTTTTACCACATTTTCAGATCTTACCATGTTCTCACTCTGTTATTTACTTGTCTTTTTTTTTTTTTTTTTGCCTTTTGTTTTTTTAACCTGATTTCTGGAAGCGACACCGAACTCAAACCCCGTCATCATGATGAACTCCTCTCTGCATTTCAAGTCTGCCGACGTATGTGGCGAGCTACTGGGCGAACTGGTTACAGTGGAAAAGCCGTTCACATGGAGCAAAACGGTCAGCTGGTAGTGCAAAAAGAAACAGAAGTCAACGAGAAAATATAGCTGTTTGGATAAAAGTTAAGGATATGTGTGCAGTTCATCAGCACTGATGTCGACAGATGAGGGTTTGGCAATTCTACTGTAACGCTTTAGTATAAATTATATTTATTAGACTATTAGCTTGGTAAATCTAATGTCACTCTTTCCGGGTGCACATTCAGATGGCAAACGCAAATAACAAATCATGCAAATATGCAATTGAGATATGTAATTCAAATAGGAAAGTCATGATTCGAGCCGTTATTATCCATCTCGGCAGAATCTCAGATAGACAGAAAGGGATTTTCAGTGTAATGTTCTGCATGCATGTTTAAAGGCTTGCATATGTAATCAGTAAAATGTGTCTTTTCGTCAATTTATTCTTTTTTCTCAATCATTCTTCCTTTCTTAGTCGTTCATTCGTTTTCTATCTTAATCATTATTTTTCTTATTCATTCATTCTCTTATTCATTCATATTCTTTCTTATTCATTCTTTTTTCTTATTCAATCACATTATTCTTTCATTCATTTTCTTTTTTATTTATTTTTCCTTATTCATCCGTTCATTCTCATTCATTCATGCATTCCTTCTTTTTTATCTTAATCTTTCATTCATTCATTTTCTATCTTATTTATTCATTTTCTATCTTATTCATTCATTCTTATTCATTTTTCTTATTTATTCTGTTTTCTTATATTATTCATTCATTCTTTTCTATCGTATTCATTCATTTTTTTATCCTATTTCATTCATTTATTCTTTTTCTTTCATATGCATTCTTCATTTTTATTTATTCATTTTCATTTATTTTGTTTCTTATTCTTTTTCCATCTTATTCATTCATGCATTCCTTTTCTATCGTATTCATTCTTTTTCTTTTTATGATCATTCATGTCCTTTCTATTTCACTCATTAATTCTTATTCTTTTTCTATCTTATTTATTCATGGATTCCTTCTTTTCTATCTTATTCATTCATTCATTTCTATCTTATTTATTCATTCATTTATTTCTATCTTACTTATTCATTCATTCTTTTTCTTTCATATTCATTCTTATTCGTTTATTCATTTTCTATCGTATTCATTCATGCATTCCTTCTTTTCTATCGTATTCATTCATTCATTTTATTTCATATTCATTCATTCATTTTCTTTTTCATTCATTCATTATCTTATTCATTCATTTTCTTTATTCAATTATTATTTTCCATCTTATTCATTCATTCATTTCTCTTATTCATTCATTCATTTTCTTTCTTATTCACTGTTTTTCTTTCATATTCATTCATTCACTATTTTTCTTTTCCTTTCATTCATTCATTCATTTATTTTCCTTCATTCATTTTTCGATTGTTTCATTATTCCTTCCTTTCAAGTTAAAACTTCACACCCCATCAAAAAATGTCCAGAATGACATTTCTTTTTGTCCTATACATTACCAGTTTTCAGTTTGACTGCTATGCTATCACAAATTGTGAAAATGAAAATTTACAATACCAAGTTTGACGGAGACTTTAAGACCAAGTGGAGTCCTCTGCTGGCTGTTGCTTTGGTTATTTGGTAAAAATATTTGTGTACTCTCTTATGATAAATTTAAGTAAACAGACTTTTCCTGTAACAGACACCTTTTTACAAGCACCCCATACTTCATTGAAAACATTGTGCAATTCTCCTGCAGGTAAGTGCACTTGACCAACAACCTGTAAGACATATAGTACTCTTTTTTTTTTCCCATATGCTCAGAGGATTTTTTTAAACCAACTTAAACTTGTCATAGCATTTATGTACTGCTGCTCTCTAATGATTTGAAATGATTCTTTTATCCTGACATGAACTGTTTTGCATTAAAAAAAATCAATGCTAAATTAATAAATGTAAATAAAACCGTAATCTCACAACATTATTTATAAAACATAATATAAAATGTACAGTTTAAATACATGAGAGTACTTGAGTATAAAAAAGTATGGTAAATAATTTGATGACAAACAGATGAAGTAAATACTTTTGGTGCATCAAAAAGCGAGCACATCATGATATCAACAGACATGCTAAGAAAACTCAAATCAGTGGATAAAATGCCCCCAAAATGCATTGAAAAATAAAAAAAAAACTACAAAAAACTACTTGCACAAGTGAATAAACATGTTATATATTGTAAAATTTCATCACAGGGTTTCCAGTACTCAAGTTGACTCTTGAGGTAAACCAGGCATAAATCATAGATGAAGTTACCACCTCCAGTGATGCCGTTCCCATATTACTTAATGTTTTTCTGCTTCTTCTGTCTGGGTTTTGGAAAATGTTGCTTCAATGAGTGTAAATTCCAGGTACACTGGGTTTTGTGGGTAAAAGTAGTGCACAAATGTAGGAAATGAAGTGGAATACTACTATAAAATGTCTACCATGTCATGTAGTGCACACTATACACTACCTGACAAAAGTCTTGTGGTTGATCTCAGTTGTAAGAGCAACAAATAACTTGAGTTCTAGTTGATAAAGTGTTAGAAGGTAGATTTTTCCGATAAATCATCTGTTGATCTGCATCCCAATCATCACAAACACTGCAGAAGACCTATTTGACCCCACATGGACCCAAGATTCTGAAAGAAATCAGTCAAGTTTGGTGAAGGAAAAATCATGGTTTAGAGTCGCATTCTATTTGGTGGCGTGCGAGAGATCTGCAGAGTGGATGGCAACATCAACAGCCTGAGGTATCAAGATATTTGTGCTGCCCATTACATTACAAACCACAGGAGAAGGCAAATTCTTCAGCAGGATAGCGCTCCTCACTTCAGCCTCCACATCAAAGTTCCTGAAAGCAAAGAAGGTTAAGGTGCTCCAGGATTGACCAGCCCAGTCACCAGAATGAACATTATTGAGCATGTCTTGGGTAAAATGAAGGACGAGGCATTGAAGATGAATTCAAAGAATCTTGATGAACTCTGGGAATCCTGCAAGAACGCTTTCTTTGCCATTCCAGATGACTTTATTAACAAGGATTTGAGGCATTGCAGAGATGTATGGTTGCCGTCGTCCAAGCTCATGGGAGTCATACACAATATAAAATGTTTTTCAACTGCACCATGACTTTATATTCTTTACTGTACATTATTTCTTTGGATTTGACAAGACTTTTGTCTAAGCAAAGTCAGACCTTACTGTCCTAATTAAATAAAAATCAAGGCATGATCATATTTTTTTGGAAAAATAAGCGTAATCTAGAGGCCTTTGCCTTTCATAATAGCCACTTCTGATACCAAATAATCAACTAGAAGTTATTATTTGTTTTCCTAAAACTTTTATAAGCCACAAGACTTTTGTCAGGTAGTGTTTAGTGGATATGAAAGCTTTTTTTTGTATTGTGTCATATTTGGACTAACTTTAATTAGAAACAAATATATATGAGTGCACACAAAGTATTGAAGCTTTGCTGCTTGTTTTTTCCCAACCTGTTTTTTTCTTTTTGTCAGTGTTATTGTACGCTTGTTTTACTGCAATTTATTATTAAAACAAAATTCATGAAAAAAACAACACAATCCTTGAAAAAAAGCTCAAAACACAGGCTTATAAAACAAATCTTTATTAAATGAAAAGCATTTCTTTGTCAGGTACGAAATAGAATATACAAATACTTTACACTGTCGAAAACATCAACACAATTAAACAGAAGGAAAACCCATCAGTCAAAAACATCACAGGTGCCAGAACTGCACAAACATCTCAATATGTGTTAGATCTGGATGTCTAGTGGTTCAAAGCAGTTTAGCATGAATCCAAAAACTGGCTTTTAGACGAGCAGTCGTGATGGGAGTTTTATAGGTCCAGATCTGACCAGTGTGTACAGTGACGGTTCAGGGTGGCGCGAAAGCCAACCAAACACCCGGTTTAATGCTGCCACAGTGTTCACTATCAGCACCTGAAGCTGAATGATGAAGATGTTGATGATGAACGTATGCTGATGACATCACAGAGTGAAAAGTGTCTTTGAAAAAAAAAAAAAACACCAACAGAAGTTTTGACAGTTCCAGGACCAGTTCACAGAAACACAACAAATCTGTCATCATTTACTGCCCTTCATGCCAATCCAAAGTGTTATTTCCTGTTTTTTGTGAAACGAAATTGAAAATCCTTAAATGTCTGAGCAGCCCTTTTATCGACAACGAAATTAGATAGTGATTTATGTCAAACTGCTAGAAAAACAACAACAAAAAAATGTAAGTGGCCCATGTGATTCATGAAAATACTTTCTAATGGTCAGAACCACACATTTTTATATACGATAAACAGAAGTCAAGTAGAAGAAGTGGAAGTTAAATGGATTATAAAAATGGTGAACTAACATTATAATTGATGGCTATTGACCAAATGATGTCAAATCCACAACAAAAGTCGCAGAATTGTAGTAAACAATGACTTTTCTCAAATAAATCTCTTGTATGGCTTTAAAATATGGGTATTTGTCATAATAAGGTTCTTTTTCACTCTTCAATATTAATGTTCACTGTATGAAAAACAACAGTCCATCTCGATATGCATCTCATTATGTAGATTTCTAACATAAGCATGAGTAAATGATGACAGAATTATACACCACATTTCCTTGTGAACTTTTCCTTTAACATGCAAAAACAACACCAATCTTGTTCGCTGTGTTATGGTAATAATGGCTGTGGGCGTGTCTAAGGGTGCTGGTGTTCTGGGATTGGTGCAGCACAGTGTCAGTCACACAGGGGCATCAGTGGTACTGGATGACGCACAAAACAAAAAGGAAAGAAAATAGATGACAGGACACATTGGGACGTCTGAGTTTGACTGCTGGTGAGGACCCCTAAACATCTTCTGTTGCTCACAGGTCTCATCTGCAAGCCCACTTCAGACTCTTTGGCATTCGTCACCAATTAGCGGAAATATGTCTTTTCATTTACATTGACATAAAAATGAGTTTCGGAACTGGAACAAAATAAGATCAATCAGACACAGAAGCTCTACTTCCCACACCGCTATGTACTGTAAATTCACAATAAAACAAATTTGTGTTGGACTTGTTCTACTAAAACTCTGTACAAGTTTGTACATAACTATCTATTTTGTAAACCTTTTTGTTTTCACTCACACACACACACACACACGCACACATTTATATGCGCTGTATAACAGCGACAAAAATGCATGTTTTGTCTCAGGTACCTCTTGAGAACACATTAGTTCATTTGCATCGTCGCCCAATCAGCTCACATGAAGTCATTTAGCTCCGCCTCCAGCGCAGCAGCCATTTCATCGGCCTCTGAACTGCTGCCCTCCTCATCTTCATTGGAGTCTTTACTGGAGTCGCCATCCTCCTCATCCTTATCTTCATTCTCTCTGGCCTCCTCCAGTTTTCTTTTATGGCCCCTAAAGATAGAAAGCACAGAGGCGTTGGTCAGTCAAAGAAGCTCATTGGTTCAAAGCGGTTTGGTTGCCAGGGTTGTGCGTGGCAGTGTCGAGTGTTGTTGACAGTGATTGGTTGCAGCTC
Organism: Danio aesculapii; assembly: GCF_903798145.1. Lineage (NCBI taxonomy): Eukaryota > Metazoa > Chordata > Actinopteri > Cypriniformes > Danionidae > Danio > Danio aesculapii. Next base: position 24,858,821 of record NC_079453.1, on the reverse strand, counting down.
TCTGTCATGGTTTGCAGGCTGCTGGTCCACATGTCACCATCTGCATCTGACAGGCACCAGTGGAGAGCATCGGTGCTAGGAGTCTAGTGCACTTCAAAGCTCAAAATGCCATCCTAACTTGCACTCCAAAACATTTGGTGGAGGATTTACTTCAGAACTATTTTCACTCAGAATGTGGGGGTACATTTCACAAATAAATCTAAAGAACTCAGAAACTGGAGAAAAAAAAAAAATCTGGAATACATGAAAAGAAACTGTAAATAACAATAACCTGCGATTTAAATGTGAATTTTTGAAGTAGAAAGGAAAACAGCCAGGTACTGGAAGTCAAATCTCTATTCATTTTCTTTATGGAGGAATTTAATTTGAACAACAACGACGTAACACTCAACAATAACGCTAGATCTTATTTGAGAAAAGAGATTTTATTCAAAGTATTGGTTCTGTTGAAGCTGCCGAGCAACTTATGATCAAGTTGAGGAGAAAACAGCTTGGAAAACAGCTTGGAGAAAAATCATTCATGCAAAATGTGCACCAGTTTTTAGCACATTTTTACAATCACTCCATATGAAAAAAAAATTGTGCATTTATGAAGTACGCTTCACATGGGTGAGTGGGCTTGACAAACCACCTCTCTTTCTCAAAAAAAAAAAAATACAACAACTCCCTCCTCCTTATTCCAGCATTCTCTGAGCTCTAACAATGCATTTGTTTAACTAGCACTTCTTGTGTGTATTACCTCTTCTTGTTGATTTGCTGAATTCCTCCTCAATTGTAAGTTGCTTTGGACAAAAGCATCTGCTAAATAAGTGGTCCTCAATCGCCGGGCCGCGGACTAGTACCGGTCCGTGGATCAATTGGTACAGGTACCACAAAAAAATCATTAATTATTTACGTTTTATATATTACCTGAGTCTGAACAATCGTTTCTATTGAAAAATCTTTTATTTTGAATGACCGTATTCTCTCGCTTACATCTCGATCACTTGAGCGTCCAAATTCAACCCACAAGCAGCAAAATGAGTAAAAAAAGACGTCTTTGGAAAGTTTCTTTGCTAAGAGAAAACGGCCGAGTGAAGGAACTGACAAGGGATGGATTCACAACCCCCTTGTCAACAAATTAGGTGAATCCACCATGTCTGTGCAAGAAGATCAACTGCTGGAGATCGAAAACAACAGCAGCCTTTTAGGGGCCGTTTGCATATTGCGCCTTTTCTAGAGTTATCACAATTTAGTTTTTTTCAATGGAGGTGTGCCGCTTGCGCACAAAAATGGTGTGACACACTCACGCCTTCCAGATGCACCCAGTTGAATGAATTCCGCGAGTCACATTATAAGAACTGACCGATCAGCTTTAGCTTGTATAGAATATACAGATATTAGTAGACTAATTATCTCAGAGAACCACAGAACACACAAACACTGTGGTGCTTTTCTCCATAAGTAAAACTTGTATCAGAGCGACAGCAATGTTTTGTCAGCTTGTCATCCTCTGAGAAAAACGGTTGATGGTCGCCTAGCAACCTACGAACCAACATCATAGTTTCACGGTATTACAGTATTGTGATTATTGCTCTAAAATATATTCTTTTAAAATGACTGGGTTTCCCTTTTTGAACAAAACATATTTTATTTTGAGAAACGTTTAAAATATTTTGTATCAGTAAACCTCTCAGGTTAAATAATTCAAATGAACCATTGACCTCTGCTGTCTTCATTAGTTCCAAAAACACAGATTTCATTACAATTTAAAATGTCATCTTTGGATATATTTTCTGCTGAAGAAACTGTTGTCCTAAAAAAAAAGTAAATAAAAAACCTTACACATAACTTAGGACCGGTATTGCAGAAATTTTTAACGGTTTTAAAACCTTGACCTTTCCAAACCGCGGTATACCTTGAAAACGCCCCATGCCTAATATGTATCCAACTTCACGCCAAAAGTTAGTTCATTTCTCCAGAGTTTTTATTTTTAAATGATGCAATCATTTTCTTTGGTTCATGGTATTTTAGTTAAACTAACCCTCAACTAACCCTTAATAAAGTACTGTACATTTTTGTACCTTTTTATTTTTGTTTGATTGAGGTTCAGATACTTTTTATTTGCTTGTTACAACAAGTGTAAAAATGTTATTTTATATTTCTATAGATACATTTCTGAAAAAACTATCAGCAATCCGATATTGCTTTATTTACAAACTAGAAAAGCCACAGCATGTGTTATAGAATAAACAAAGTAACATCTCGTATTGCACACCAAAAGAAAGTGTTTTTTTTTGTTGTTTTTTTGGCTGTGTTGTAGCAAAACAGATGAGTTGCACTAGAAATCTTTATTTGCATACACTGCCATTTCAATCGATTACGCTCATGGTTACTGCAAGCTATCTAAATGCAGAGTGTGACAGTCTTATTTTTGTGACAAAATAAGAGTGAAAGTTCATGATGAAATCTGAACACAAGTAGTTACAATAGATGCATTTGAATAACATTTCCTTACATAACTAGTCTAATGGCACATCATATGTATCTAAAGCTATTGTGTTTAGCATAACTTTACATATAAATGTGACTTGCAAATGACAAATCAGAATCAAACATTCCTGTGCTGGTTAATAGTTTAACTTCCTGAGGTAGACAAATAACATTAAGGTTAAACAGATTCTCGTTACTTATAAACATCTGGACTTGAAAGTGCTATTGATCAAACTAGTGCTATTGATATTCAACTACAAATAACGCAAATACAGAAATGCAAATGTTCTCAGTAGTTTCGATGACTCCCTTTTACAATCACACAGCCGACCACAGAAATCATGTCTGGCCATGAAATAGAGCCCATGCATCCTCTCATGAATCTGTATTTCCATTGAAGTGCTCCTGACAGAAAGATGATGTAACACACTGTTCGCATGAATGCTGCTCTCTTAAACACAATCCTGAACAGATGAATCATAATAAATGTGGTGAAAAGGATTTGGTTAAAATGCTAATTGTCTCAAAGGGCCCATCAATCACTGACGGATCTGTCTGGAAGAAATATGGTTTGAAAGTGGAGGTCAGGAAGTTTTTTTAACATTTGAAAGAAATGAGCTCTTTTATTCAGCAAGGGCACTTTAAATTGATGAAAAGCGACAGGAAATACATTTATAACGCTTTAAAAGTTTGCTGTCAAATATATGCTATTCATCAGAGTGTTTTAACTTCAAAACTTAAAATTGTGTGTTATAAAATCAGAACTGAAACTTGCAATTCTGAGAAATCAAAAAATTCTGATCTCACAATTCGGACTCTATAACACGCATTGCCAAGTTTAAACTGTCTCGCAAGTGAGAAAAAAATGTGAACTGCAAGATGAAATCTCAGGAGTGCAAAAAACATGGTGATGAACAATCTAATTAAGGGTCTAAGAATCCTTGTAGCAAACTTCATGTAAGTGCTGCTTCAAGAAAGCAACCGTTCATTTGTGTTGTGTTTTACTTTGATTTGTTTATAATCCTTTATTCATTCATTCTTTTTCTTTCAGGCTTAGTCCCTTTATTAATCTCAGGTTGCCACAACGGAATGAACCACCAAATTATCCAGCATATGATTTACAACCCATCACTGGGAAACATCCATACACACTCATTCACGCACATACACTACGGACAATTTAGCTTACCCAATTCCCCTACAGCCCATGTCTTTGGACTGTATGGGAAACCGAAGTACCCGGAGGAAACCCACGCAATCAGGGGAGAACTTGCAAACTCCACACAAAAAATGCCAATTGACCCAGCCGGGGCTCGAACCAGCAACCTTCTTGCTGTGAGTACTACCCACTGCACCACCGTGACGCCCTATTCATTTATTTTTCATTGAATTATTTTAATCATATGATCATTAGTCATTTGTATAATTATCATTATTTCATTTTATTGATTATTAGTTTATCATAATCATTTATCATTAGATTTGATAATTATTATTGATTATTCTTTGTCATTTTATGATGTTTTTATATTTTATTATTACTATTTTCTTATGATTATTGCTTTCTTATTATTTCGTTTTTCCATATTGTTATAACCTTATTGCTGTGTGGATTCAAGCGACAGTTGTTTTCATGAGTAAGAGGTAAGAGAATGTCTCCAATTCAAGGTCTGTTTTGTTTCTGGACAATGTTGTGAAGCAGTAATTTTCCTTTGCTGCTGCTTGTGGTATAATAGCACTTGCTTCGTCAATTGGGGAAGTTTTTTGCCTCACCACTGTCGCCACTGGCTTGCTTGGTTTGGGACTTGTGGAGCTGTGCATCGATGGATTTGCTCTTCAGTGTTTGAACTTTCAGCAGTGAAATTTGAACCACACTGAACTGAACTTCAACTCTGAAATCTGGACTAGAACTTAAATGTTAAGCTGCTTTGACACGATCAACATTGTAAAAGCGCTATAGAAATAAACATGAATTAAATTGAATTGCTGGATTTATCGTGGTCGGACGAAGTATGAGCATTGAATCATATGCAACTAAGATTATTCAATAAACTCTGCGTTCTCTCATTATCATTACTTAGTCTCCTGCTTCTGCTCCTCTTTGGCTTTCTCAGTCAAATCCTATATTGAGAGGAGACTATTATTCAGTTGAATACTGGTTAACAGGTTTGGGTACTGAGCTGCTCCGTTGGTTTGTTGTCTGGATACCCATAGAAAAAGACATTTTCTGACAGGATCTGGGGTCCAGATGGGCTAGATCTTATTTATATGGCATAAAGAGTGTGTTCTAACAGTGAGAATTGCACAATTTAAAGATATCAATCTTTAAGATTACTGAGATATCAGTCAGACTTCAGAGATTAAAAAAAAGTTGCAATTACTTTTTCAGTTTTTTTTTTATTTTGTGGCAGAAAATAAATCAACATTTATAATATTAAGCACTGTTTTCTGAGCATCAATCATATTAAAATGATTTAATCATGTGACATTTAAGAATGTAGTAATGATGCAAAAAAATTCAGCTTTAAAAGAAAACTAAATAAATTAGTGTACAGCATCGTAAAAATTGCAATTCAATTAATTACTTTATATAAAATGAATGCAAATTTAATTTAGCAAAAAAGCAGCAGACTTATGGACCTTAAAGTAATGCTTGATAATGGATTTGTTGAATGAATAATAGATGCTACTCGATTTAAACATTACAGTTTAATATGTATCTTTCTATAAGTAGGTAATGAGAATTTAAAGTCATAATTCACTCAAATGAAAATAATAAGAACGTAATCACTCACACTCACATTCTAAACCTGTTTCATAAGTAGGCCCACACGGAATCTGCGCGTGCAGAACTCCACAGGTTTCCACAGAATTCCGCAGATTTTTAGCCCATCATTAATTCTGTTTATTTACTTGAGTAAATGTGTGTAAATCTATATTTATTCACTTTTTAAATTAATTTCAGTAATATTATTGACTAATATGAAAATGTTCATCTGATTTATGTACAATGCAGTTTGTACAGTAATATTTTCTGTCTTTTAGTAGAGATATTATATGAGAGACTTGCTTTGTTTACCAAATAAAGTGGATCTAATTGGATTTGCATTTTAAACATTAAATAAAAGTTTAAAAGGTATTATTTTTTATTTCACATATTAAGGTTTTAGTTATGATACTCCCAAAATAATTCCGCAGAAATCTGCAGATTTTTACCAAAATTCTCAGCAGAAATAGCAAAAAACGCCCGCAGATTCCATCTGGCCCTAATCATAAGATACTTTAATCATAGATTTTATTTTGTAAATGAAAGCTTAACATGTAAAACCATGAGTAAAAGTGGTTCATATAGCTTCTGTGTTTTAATTTAAAGTCTTTTTAAGTCAGATAGGAACTTAATGTGAGAAACAGCCTGTAATTTAAGCATTTATGTGATTCACTTGATGTCAGAAGACATAATACAGTGCTTTAGAAGCATTATGGTTCTTTTTTGGTTACATGTTGGCAAAAATATATATTTTCATACATAGCTGAACATTTCCTGCAGTATAGGAACCTCAGCTTAATATGCATGAAAGCCAATCGCATTAACACTGACATACACACACATGACTACCTTGTGAGCAAGTTTTGAAAAAGTCAGATATAATAATCCTCTAGCAGTGCAAAATAAGCGCAGGCTGTCATTATATCTGCTGATGGTACAGACAGCTGCTTTGATCACTGGATAGTGTGTGTGTGTCTCCCATTTAGTGTAATGATGAATCCACTACCACCTGCTGATAAAGAACCAGTCTGACTACATGAATAAAAGATAAAAGCAAAGGGAGGACGGAAGATGGAAAACATTAGGAAAGAAAGTCAACCAGACAATGAAACCAGCCATGTGTTTGATATTTATGGACTGAATATGAGGGAAATGAGGTTCAGCGTTGAGTTCATATCATTTCTCTTTGTGTCCATGTAGCTAGCATAATTAGAAGAAATACAAACAGGAATTTGTCTCAAAAAGTTCTCAAAGCAGTTCTCCATCATGCAAGTAATATACAATGAGAATAAACACAAATGTGGACTTCATAAGAGTCGTCTTATATCTTCAGTCAATAGCACAGAGCAAAGAACAGCAGTGTTATTCAGACTGTCATTATTATACAACCCTGCTCTTTATGCGCTGTTTAATCTGGGTAAATCTGGCATCGCATATAGCTCAAAAAGAAAAATGCACAGTCTAAAACTAAAATTGAGATGGAAGCCCTCTATCATCTAAAATGAAAGTGAAAACTAGCAAACAAATATTGTTCAGCAGAAACCTCCATCTATTTTGACTTTTTTGTTCACTGTTAAATTGATTGGTCGCCCTTTATGGATTCTCAATCTGTCAGTAAAACCTCAAAGTTCAGCCTTTTTTCTATTTTGAGCCGCCTCTGCTTTTTAAAACAATGGTGCAGGCCCGCACAGTAAATTGATTACTACAAACGCTAGTAAATCATATTGTATGGGTCATCTTAATTCTTTCATCCCATTAATGTATGCCAGAAATGCAACTATTAGGGGTGTAACGGATCACGACCCAACTCCCTGTAAAATATAATGATGAAAGAAAAAGTTGTGGTGGGACCTAAATGCTTTCTTAGTCTACTAATTAAAGGTGTTTTCTGTCACTGTTTGTTTAGCCTGCATGAATGCATTCAGTGTAAAGCTGCACAATTAAACATTAAAAGATCGGGATCTTAATTCAATCCCACACAACATGAATGATAAAAGATAATGATTTGCATGTGTTTATTAATCCTTCAAAGCGCTGCATTCAAATCTTCGTTTGATCAAGAGAGATTCAGTTTTTAAACTTTTTCAGTTTGTTACAAACAATTACATAACAGAAGTACTGGGAGAAAAGTTTAGAGTTCAGATATAAACACTGATTTTTATGGTAAAGATTTAAATCACCGTTTAATGAAACTTGACGCTGGTGAATGTTATAGTAATTACATTGTTTACCCAATAGTTGGTAAAATAGGATTTCAAAAATGATCCACCTATAATGAAACATGAAGATTTATGTGTGAATTGTTGAATCAATTGAAAATAAATATGATGTTGTACAAGATTTCTTGATTTTTATTAAAATGACAGGTTCTAAGTTCTGTTTGGTAAAATGGTTTTTGTAGTAATGTTTTTGCTTAAATGGAAAGCAAATGACATTTTTCTCCTCTATTTTTTTGCTGATCCAAAAAAAATGGTCTGATTCGTGACTCAAAAACTGTATGATCCGAACCGTGAGATTTGTGATCTGTTACACCACTAGTAACTATGCTGTGAGACGTAGAGATTTCTCTGCATTATTTGCAAATTCTTCTTAATGTTGCAAACATTTGTTTGGTGGACAGATGGACAGGGACAGATAGACCGATACAATCCGGACACTTATTATTTATCATCATGTACATTTATGGATATCATTTAACCAATGATTTAATCAAGTTTTCAAATCTGTGCTTTTCCTATGGATTAAAGAAGCACTATGGAACATTTGTTTGCTCATGGTTCTCCAATGTGGTTGCTAAGCATAATTGTGTTTCTAGTGTCATAAATACGTTGTGGTTGGGTCTCCCAATAAATCAACATTAAATTGCGATACATTAAATTAAATATTGTCATTGAAGCACAGTTGTGTGATCAGTAGAAAATCTCCTTCGAATACCAGCGGGTGCACTCGCAGGTTGCAAGGAACCATCAAATATGCCCCGAAGAAACCGAATAAACAGAAGATTTAAATGTTTTCAATGATTTAATGTGACTAACAAACACACAACTGCAACAACACACAATACGGTTATCTACAAATTGACCATCGCAGTTATATAACATGATACTTTTTATAGCTTGCCAGTCATTCCAAATCAGTATTTTTTGGCAGCAATAATCAGAAATGACAAACAAAAATCCCTGATATTCCATAAATTGGACCAAATCAAACCCTGACTTACAATATCTGGAATAAAGCTTTTAAAATTCCATAATATTCCAAAAATTCCATGACCCATGGGAAATCTGTTTTATTTAATATTACCAAATACCAATATTACTCTATAAAAAAAAAAAAAAAAAAAAAAAAAAAAAAAACGCAAAAACGGCTCATGTCTATTCTGATAGTTCTCTCAAATTTGATGAACAGATTAATACAAAACTTTTTTTTTCAGGTCAGATAGCAGCGGCAGTAAAAGTAGTCCAGTTAAGAGGAGTATTACATTGCTATAAAGTAGAGCTGGGCGATATTTATTAAACGAACACCATTATCAATATCGATAATAAAAAAGAAGTTCAGTATGAAGCGCTATAGTTTTATTAAAATGTGGCTGCTGAATGTTCTCCTTGGAAGGAATCCCAATAAGCTTAGGGTGTATGTTTGTAATTTCCAATGGAGGCGTGAATGGACAACGATTGTATGGGAATGACGGGCACACATGACGCAGATGCATTTCTAGCCGCACCTAGTTGAAAACATCTGAATTTTTCCAAATGCCGTGAGCGCACCACGATTAATGTAAGTAGAACTAACCAATCTGATTGACACTTTGTTTGGAATATACACATTTCAGTAATAACGACAGATTATTACCTCAGACAAACACAGCAGTGCTTTTTACTTTTCTTTATAAACTTGCATCAGAGCTGCAGCAATGGTTTGTCCTTTTGTCATTCTCTGAGAAAACAGTTGATAGTCGCCTAGTTATGATGCCATAAAAAATAAAGGAAACCACACATTCGCCCCTTCAGGTCAGAATAACAACACATGCGAAAACGAGTGCCGTATAGCAGTAGTGAGGTGATTGTAAATAAAAAAGGATGTAAAGGTGTCGCCAGAGTGGCTTTTAGCTTTCTTTTCTTGTGCATCCCAGCCACTAGCACCCCATCTGAAAGATTTTTTTTGTCATAGGGAGTAATATAGTCATTCAACTTCACAATTTGTAATGTTTCAATATGTATTTGAATAATGATGGTTGGTTCCTTTACTTGAAAACTCAGATTTGGTTATCATATGTTTTGTTTACAGAGTTTGAGGTTTACAGCCTCAGACACTATACAGATGTTGATCTACCTTTACCATTGCACACATTTTGTAACATTTTATCTATCAAGTTTAAGAGTCTCTTTAACACTTTTAAAGTTTTATTATAAACTTTAAATTTAAATTATATTAAATATTTAAAAAATTTTGTTTTGTTTTGACTATGAGTTAAAACTATTTGCCTTAGTAATGTTGGTAAATTAAAATATAGAGGTTAAATAAAAAATCCTAATATTCCTAAATGTACTGTTAATATTTTATACTGAAAATATTCTATAATTATCCATATCGATTGACATGAATCATGATAATTTTTTTTTTGTAATATCTCCCAGCCCTACTTTAAACATGGCAGATTGGTATTAATCAATTTGTGGTGTGTGTACTGTGAGCTCATTAAGTGCAAATGGAATTGCATTATTTTAGGGTATTTACTGTACTGTTTTAGGCAAGGAAAGGGATCTAATTTGTTATTTTGTATTGTTTGTCCAGCACTGTGGTCTACTTTTGTTGTATTAACATTTGCTTTATTAATAAATTGAACATTGGTCATGACATTGGTGTTGCAAGTGTTATGCAAGTGCCAAGTTATAGGAAAGCAAAAAAACAAAACAAAACCAACAACAAAAAAAACCCAATAATGTGCCCCTACAAAAGACACCGATTGGAGAGCGACACATTTTTTTTTTATTGCTGACAAATTTACATCTGAACAGCCAAAAGTAAAACTAAAAGTCTTCAAAAAAAACTGCAACTTCAGACTTCAAAGAAATGCTGTATTTTAGATTAGTCTGGAGTTTTCTGACAACTGACAGCTGCCTGTGACCCGCTGACTCGACAACACAAGTCTGAAAATAATATTCATGTCTGAGATGCCTTAGGAAAGACCACGCTCTCTATAGGGAACACTGGCGTCAAGCTGAAAAACCAGCGGGACACATGGATGGTTTCTTTTTAAACCGTAAATAGACTCGTCTCTAATGGAAGAGAGGCATGAAAGAATAAAAGGAAGGAATCTCCCCATTTCTCACAAGTTGTCTCACACGCTCAGTCTCTCGCTGTCTACAAGAAACAGATTACATAAGCACAAAGGCTGTGAGAATGAGAGAATGGGCTTGTGGGAGGATGAGGAGACTGCAGAGCTACTGAAACACGGCCTGTTTCAGCAGACTCGAGTCTGTTCCCTCTGAATGCACCTGAAAGACTCCTCGGAGAGTCCTCAAAGCTGAGAAACAAGTGACAAGGAATGAAAGACAAAGAAAAAAGGACAACAGAGAGAAATTTACAGAAAAAAAATAAGCTCAACAGCACACATAAAAGGGGAGTTTGACAAAACTAGAGTGAAATTTAAAAGTTTTTTCTGATTAGGATTTTGATGAGCCAAATTAATTCTTAAAAGACAAACAAAAAATTTGGTCACGCTTTATTTTGATTCGTTTGTTGAATTTAAGTTACACTGTATCTACATGCCAACTAATTTTAATAAGATTATCAGTAGACTGTTAAGTTGGGGTTAGGGTTAGTAAGTTGACATGTACTTACAAAGTCTCAAGGCCTGTTGAAGGAGCAGTATCAACAGATATTAAGCAGACAGTCTACTAATACTCAAATAGACCATCAAAATAAAGTGTTACCAAATTTTTATCTTTCACATTTGGATAAAATTGAGCTCCATTGTTACTTCTGATATGAAAGAATCCTCTTCCGAATTCATTTGACCACAAATTTAAACAAAATTATGCGGTTTTAACAATCTTTAATTGACAAATTGCTGTAGCTTATCAATTCAAGTAGCTCATGAACAGATAATCTGTTCCTCTTTACAAGCAAGAGCACTACATAACACAATTGAAAAATCAGAGGCTATGTTGAAAAAAAAAACAACATTATGATTTCATATGTACTGCAACTTATGTTATCACTCAATCAGTTTAAAAAATAAATAAATAAAAATAAGAGCGTATAGAAAAATATCATAATCAAATCCTTAAATATAGAAAATTGAAAAAAAAAACATCCAAAACTTGAGCAACTGAAATTTTAGTTGTTAATTTTAACCATCAATATTGTACTGATATTATCCTGCTTCAATCTATCATTTTCTTTTCATGTGTACTGTAAATGGTATATATCCAAATGAATCAATATTGGATCAAACTGAAAAGAGAATGGAATTCAACCGAACTGCAAGCTTGTGAATTGAAATCAAATCAATTTGTGTCAAGACCAGCGATGGGAATAACAGCGATATAAATAAACAGCGTTACTAACGTTACTATAACTAATATGCGTTACTATAATTGAGAGCACTTAAGGCGTTTTCATGCGTGAACCGTCTCTTTCAGCCATGAACTCTCTTTCTCTGGGGTGGGAGGTGTGTTCGGGGCTGGGGCGAGACACATGACACATGTTTGTGAACGTGGTGTAACTGAGGAAGTGATGATTGGCTTAGAGCAGGTGTTCTCAAGCTTTTTTACTTCGGGGCCCACCTATCTGACATTTTTTTCAAAATGTTTGTATGAAATGTAATTATATATTAAAACTATATGAGTTGTATAATTGTATATATTTTTTTAAAACATGCACAGATCCAAAGAGAACCGCAGCTCAACAGGGAGATTGCAAAAGACCGGCTTCTGCTTTAAACTGGACTGACTGAATTTGTACTATTAAAAATCTACTATTCAAAAATATAAAGACAAAAGTAAAATACGGTAAAACACCCTAAATCTGTTGAAATGCGTAGATCTGATGGTTGAGTTGGCAGCTGGATATTAAAAGATCGTTGACAGGAACAGTGAACAGCTTCGTCAGAGTGCATCTGAAGCTCATACTGTTTGCAAGTTTATTTTACATTCTATGGCAAAAACACCATTGAGCCTCGCTAGATCCTCCTGTATGGCCACGCGGTCGTTATAAAACACTCACAGGACACTAATTTGGACAACTATGCATATATTTTAAATAGTTCACACAAAAATACACAAAGAGACTTTCACTTTTTAGTTTGTGAATGAACTGACTTACGTGTAGTTGCAGACGCAGATCATGAGGCTGTTTTTGCGCCAAGTTTGAAGTAATCAATCAGAGAACAGGACAAAGTGCATTGCTTTGATAATTTTTATATAGCATATTAATAATGAAATCCAAAAATTATAGTATAATATTGAAAGTAAATTTTAAGCCATCTCACGGCCCACCTGCAGAATTGATGAGGCCCACTAGTGGGCCGCATCTCACCGGTTAAGAATCCCTGGCTGTATGGAGCTAATGTTTTCCAAAAACAATCTGAATTTAAATTGTGCTTATTTGAATTATTGATAATTGTAATTTAATAAATCTGAATTTTATATGCTGTTTAAACTGTTTTGAATTTTTTATTTTAATTTGAATTTCCTAATTTGATTTTGAATTTCTTAACCTGAATATTGAACATCTGCAATTTAAGACAACTGAATTTTTCAAGGCAGAATTTTTTATTGACGTATTTTTAAACAGATTTTTTTGTGTTCTCCCCCATGATTCGCACCCTGCAATTCGTCCACAACCATGAATTAAGCAGAGGTGAATGATTTCATTTTTTGATTTTTCAGTAATCGTCTACTCTTCACTGTTGATCACCCATTACTGAATTTGAATTTCACAATCTGAATTTCTGGTTGTGAATTTTAGAATATTGAATTTGAAGTTCTGAATTTCTTCATCTTGAAAACTTGAAACTGTAATTTTACAAACTGGACATCTGTAGTCTAGAAATTCAGGACACAAAAAATCTGAAGTTTGAAAGTACGTCTATAAAAAATTCAGCCTTGAAAAAAATCAGTTGTCTTAAATTTCCGATATTCAATATTCAAATTATGAAATTCCAATTCAAATGAAGAAATTCAAATTCAAAACAATTTTAACAGCATATTAAATTCTGATTTATTCGATTACAATTATCAATAATTCAAATAAACACAATTTAAATTCAGATTGTTTTGGCATATTATTAGCTCCATACGGCTTAGAGTAAATTTACAGTAGTGAGTACATTTACGGCTTAGAGTACAGGGAAGTGCAGGTGTTCACACACAAGCACACGCACAGTCAGTCGCACACACCAATGACGTCAGAACGATGTCAAATCCAATAAGTTCAAAGGTAGCTTCTGCAAACTGGAAATATAAGCACTACTTTTCCCTGGTGAGATGAAAGGTAAGAATGTTTATGTATCCTGCATCTTATGCCCAGGAAAAAAAAAGACGCTCTCTGCATCGACGACAAGTAATTCTAAATCTAATGAAGCACCTTACATTGCCACATGTCGCCATATTTATTCTATAGTCAATTGACAAATTAGATTTAGATGTGCCCAGCCTGAAGAAGCAAATCTTGTGCTTAAAAGGACAAATGTGGAAAACTGAAGAAAGAAAATCATACAGATGAATAAACAGTGACAGAAGCTTATTTTTGGGGGGTTGAACTATCCTTTTTAAGCCACAAAAAGGGGCATTCAATAACCCTGGAGGTTTAATGATGTGTGTTCGATTAAACCCACATGGCTTCATTTGCTCTCATACTGCTGTGTGTTAAGCACCGTGATGGGCTGTATTGATTGAAGATGGAGGGGGGCTAATTGACGGTCATACATGGATGTAGCAGACAGCATCGGTCAATAAGCGTCACGTTTTGTTCTGACGCTTCCTCAAGAATCAGCTTGAACACAAGGTCAGGACGGGCAAAGATCAGAATGACATGAATGAAGATTTGAGATCTCTATTCAGACGATGACTTCAGACATTTTGTTTACTGCAGCATTCACAAAGACAGTCGACACACAGACTGTGTATACTGCGGTCCATCAATTATTCGGAAGAAAGCTTCTGTTAGAAACACAGCTTGAACTGAAAAATAGATCAAAGAGAGAACTAAGCTCACAGCTCAGAACAAATCTAAAAAGAGTCCAAATAGACAAGCGTCTTCATGGTTTTCTAGCTCTGTGATGACTGGAAACTTTAAAAGCAAAAAAGATTTAGTTTTAGGGTCATCTAAGCCAAAGTACAAAAGTTTGGGGTCAGTAAGACTTGATGTTTTTAAAAGAGGCCACTTATGCTCCCCATTTCTTCACTCATTTGACCAAAAATATAATCTTTCAAAGTGTACTCCATCTGACAATGTAGACACTCGACATATGTACGCTAGAACATTAAATCATGTTCAGTGTCTTTATTTTACCTCTCCAAAACTTGAATAAAGGGAGAGAGCAAAACAGATAAAGAGATGAGTAACATGTATTGGTGTCCTTTCACTCAAGAAAAACCACATTAAGAGCTGAGTGATATGACACCACGCATAAACGTTCATTAAAAACTTCTATTCAGCAGTGTACATGTATTTGTTGCCTCATTACAAACATTTGCAGCAAATTTAACAATATACACAATAAACTAATAAAAGATACAACTAAACAGACCTCATGGTTCTTAGGGGT
Source organism: Danio aesculapii (assembly GCF_903798145.1). Lineage (NCBI taxonomy): Eukaryota > Metazoa > Chordata > Actinopteri > Cypriniformes > Danionidae > Danio > Danio aesculapii. Next base: position 24,843,807 of record NC_079453.1, on the reverse strand, counting down.
GGAGATTAATACATTCATAATGCGTATATTCCACATTCAATCATAAACTTGTTCAAGATTAGTGTACAGGCTGTCAATATGTTAAGTGATTCGCTTTTTGTTTTTCGCCTTCACGAAAGTCAACCTACTAAACTATTTTAGCCTCTCCTCCTCTTACGTTCATTTAAAATCTACGATGATGAATTATTTTAAATTATTGGGAGGATTTTGTTAAAAAATTAAATATAATAAACAAACTATAATCCTTAATATATACAGTGAAGCAAATACAAATGAAATTAACAATGCTCTATGGTTTTCTGGGGAGTCTAATTGTATTAAAGTACAGAATTGATAGTAATAAGATGCAAAAAAAACCAAAAAACAAAACACTGCATAGTCTTAAAAGCTATAAACGCTATAATTACTGGTGCCTGAATGCTTTAAACTGCTTTTAAAACAAATGCAAACGCTAAATTTTTTGCAACTTTGCAATGACACAACAAGTCACATGTGTTCTGATCTGTGCTGCACATACTGCCCAAAGTTTTCTCCTAATTGAGAAACCACTGTCTTCAGGATTAAAATTGTGCAAAATAAATAAATAAATTAAAAATTAAAACACACACGTAAACTATAGAAATTTCAGGTGAAATTTCAGTGCTGCACAATATTGGAAAAATCTGATATTGCAATATTGAATTTTTCTGCGATTGAATATTGCGATATGAATACAGTTTTACGAGATAGTTGGAATAGCTCTATTTGACAAGTTTCTGGGGAGTCTAACAGTAGTTAGGTACAGTAATTTTATAACCAAAATGCAAAAAAGCTTACCTCTAGTCTAGTTTCCTGTCCAAATATAAAAAAAAAATCTTAGATCAAGTAAAAAAATTGTTTTGTTTTCAATTTCAGAGCAAATAAGGCAAAATAAATTGTTTTTCCTTTAAACAAGCAATATTATCTGCCAGTGGAGATAAATAATCTTGTTCTTTTTCAATGAAATATAAATATTTGCACTAGAAACAAGGCAAAACTTTTTTTTTTTAATAATTTTCTGGGGAGATGAACAGTTTTCAGGAACAGAAATTATATACTTTAATTGTGAATTTTATACTAAAAATGTATCTTTAAGGTACAAATGGTTTGTTTATTGAGCCCAAATGTCTTATAATTGTTTAAAATGCTTATGCAGTAACAGGCCTAAAATAATAAATGTAAATAATCAACTTTCTCTCAATGACACCACCATCCTGCGATGTGACGATTGCAAATACACACATTGGGATATTGATGCTAAAATGACATTATGTGCAGCCCTAAATTCTACTATGCTTATTTGGAGCTTAAAAACATTTTGTATGTTGATATCAACTTAATATGTGAATAGCATACATGCCAAAATAACAATTATTTTTTCAACTATTGGATCTGCTTCTGACTTGAAATCCTAATACTGAGACAGGATCGTTTGATGCTCAATCTTTAAACGGCAAGATGTTAAGACTGTTGAACAATCTTCATTAAAGTAAACAGCAGGAGTCTGGTAGACTGACCTGAAGCAGGTCTTTGTAACAGGCTGAGTGATTTTTAAGATGGCTTCATTAGCTTGTAATTAATTCAGCCACACAGCGTGAAATCAAAACTTCTACAGTGTTTGGAATGCACCAAAAAGATAAAAGTAAGCACATATTGTGCTTATAGCACAAAAGTGACTGTAGATCATTAAAGAAAAAAAAAGAAAGACTGATAGAAACGGTGTTCTTATTGTTAAGAAGTGTTGGTGGTAAGTGGTAAGAATGGATAAAAAAGGAATACACATTTACAAACTTTCTAATACGCAACTTATTTACAGTTCTATCCTAAACTATAAGCTGACATTTTTCGAGACTGATGATAATCTTGAGGGAGTCCCATGGAAAGGGAAACAATATCATAAGGCAGGGCGATTAATCGAAAATAAATCGAAATTCAGAACTTATAATCGATCTAATTTTTCCAGGTCGATTTTTTAATTACTTTCCCAACCGTGTTTGGAGCCACGTGACCTCGCTCTGTTTATACTTCTGTCTGGAATGCACAAAAATTTTCTGCTGCAGCCTTTGATCGGTCGCATACCCCTCCCCGTGGCTGACGCATAAAAAAAATATAGTGGTGAGTGTTGGTGGTGCGAGCTGCGAGCCTGTTGGAGCGAGTGTTTACAAGTGTGGAGTCTCGTGGAGGAGCTCCAGTTGGAAATTTTTTGTTTTGTGTTTACTTTATGATTAAAATGTTCAATTAATTTAGATTCTCATTTCAGGTCTAATTGCCCAGCCTACAATATCACTTTTAAACATGTGAATTATTTTAATCGCAAGGATTTCAATCACAAGGAAGAGGGAAAAAGTCATGAGCTACAGACAATTTCTGCTAAAATATACCTCCATTGTTTAAACATTTAAAGTCAGTAAGGTTATTTTATAGAAATTAATACTTTAATTTTAAAAAGACGCATTAAATTGATCAAAATTAGAGTAAAGACGTCATTTTTTTCTCCATTTAATTTATAGGAAGAACATGGCACAGTTTCAATAAAAAATTGAGTAGAAAAACAGTTTGTAATACTGATACTAATAAAAATTATACAGTTTCTTCAGTATTAAATTAGCATATAAGAACAAAAGATTGTGACGGAGCAATAAAGCAGAAAATTCAGTTTCATTTCACTGGAATAAATCAAACTGCAATATATTTTTTAATAAAATTGAATGTCTTGTATATTCAATTGGAATAACCTTACAATGTTTCTGTTGTTACTGTATTTTTAATTTTGAAACGTTGGTGAATGAGAGGATTTTTTAAACCATACAACCCTGAACTTAAACATAATTGGGCCTCAACTGCTGAAAATCATCATCCATTAAAAGAGCTTTGCACTAAACAGCTCAGAGAGAATCGACCCTGAGAAAACAGACTACCACACTTGACAAGCAGCCAGCACTTATTAATTTATAAGCAATTTAAAAGCATAAAACTTTTAAGCTTAACACTGCTCATCAAAAGTCAATTAATTTCTAGCCCTGAAAACATAAACACCCATAATTAACACAAACGCTTATAAAAGTCAAGTTTATTGACACGGCTCCCATTAGAGTTGAAGGTCAACTCTTCACACAGAATCATTGTGTCACCTGTTGCACAAAAAAAGTAGTACTTTAAAGAAAAGTATATATGGAATTAAGCTGATAATTCCACATAAAGATGAATCTATGAGCTCTAAAAAAAAATGACAGATGCACTCAGAAAAAATGTTGGCATAAACTATTTTAATTATGACAGACATTTCCACAAATTTTAATTGAACCTATTTTAGGCAAACGAAACCCAAGAGCAAAATTCACTTTGAACCATTATGTCAAATCACTTTCCTTTGAACGAGCCTGAGAATGAAACTCGCCTGAAACACAGTTTGCTCTTGTGGAGCCAATGAATATGAATCACTTAATTTGGACAACCAGAATTTTCTGGTAATTATAGCAGTCTAAACTTAAAAACTGCTTTAATAATGCTTACTGCTGACTTAAACTGCTCTCAGATCTAGCATTAGCACAATTATAGCTCACCAAATGTAGCAACACACATGTATTACAGAATCTATGTTTCCACGCAAAGATGCAGATTAGACTCATGCGTGAAACTGAAATATCACATAAAAAATTTAACAAAGAAGTTTTCATTCAATGAATCAAAGAGAACAAAATCATTCCGTCCTGATAAACTCGCACCAAATATCAAAAAGAAAAATGTCAGAAGACTGAAGACTCTAAGCCTTTTTTCTTATATACAGTAATACATTACTTGCACCTCAGAAGATGAAACTCAATGAGCGTGTGGTAGCTTTTGGAGAGGTGGGACCGTTCTTTGTGAGTGCAGCCGCTCAAGACAGTTCTGAGAGGCAACAATACCAAACCAATTTGACGACGAACTTTGGCAAAGGGTTTTAGAATAACCAAAACAACATTCATTCATTTTCCTTCAGCTTAATTTCTATTTTAGAGGTCGCTACAGCAGAATGAACAGCTAACTTATCTTGTATATGTTTTCTGCAGCGGATGCCCTTCCAAGTACTGGGAAACACCCTTACACACTCATTCAAACACATACTTGTAAACTAGAAATGGCAACTGGCCCAGCTCGAACCAGCAATCTTCTTGCTGTGAGGTGACAGTGCCAATGACTAAGCCACCATGTCGTCCTACCAAAACAACATTTCAGATGATTTTCAATGTGGTTGATCTGCTGGTTTGTCTATTAATGGCGTCCCATCATGCCCATTTTTTCATCAGTTAAAACAAAATCACGTGACTTCTTTGATGCACATGCTGGAATTGATTTGGTAAATGTGTTTCCATCATAATTTATGCACATTTTTTCTTATAGGATAAAAAGTTAATCCTTCTCAGTTGTGCACATACGTTTTTTATACGCATTTTCAAAATGTTAGCACATCTTGCCATTTCCATTAAGCATTTTTCATGTGATATTGCAAAATGTGTATATAAATAGGTGGACGGAAACAAAGATAATGTTGTTAATGTAGCTGCTAACACCTAAAGCATGACTACTACACTTCTGCAAGGCAGTAACCTCAAAACCTAAAACTAGGGTGGCTGTATGCTTAGATTCTGCTTGTAAACTTATAAACAAACCCTTGTGATCGGTTCATGAGATCGGGCAGATTGGCGAGTACCAATCGAGTTATTAAATGTGATTACTGGCCGATATCGATCTTCAGCCGATTGATCCGAGCATCCCTACAAATCCTACTTGAAACTCTTCAAAATCTTCAAACTAAATGAAGTCATTCTCTTAACTTAAACCCCCTCAGATTTTATAGTCAACAAGAAAATCATGGGACAACATGAAGAAATTAAGTTCACTTAACTTTTTACAAATGTAAGTGGATTAAATTCTAAATTCATTCAATAAATAAATTGTGAAAAAAGTTACTAAAATTGTGTTTCAGCTCATTTTTTGACTGACAAAAGTTAAAATCTTATAAATAACTGGCGTTATAGCACATTTCCAAACCATTTTCTTTTCTCAGACTGAAAAATAAGTCACTGTTGAGTTTTACTCAGTAAATTATCGATTACACTTCACCAGAGTGCTTGCACAAAATTTGACACCATTATGCCCAGATTTTGCTCTAGATGGAAACTATTTTTCCAGAACAGTAGCACAGAGAGGAAACAACAGAAGACGAGAGAGGCAGATTTGAGAGGGAGGAAGTCCATGCACCTTATCATCCATCAACTCAGCAGTCGTTCACAGTGTTTAATCCATCACAGGTCTGTTCTTGGAGGACATAAAAAGAAGCCGGCCCTATTCAAAGATCATCCATTTACCAAGAAGCCCCCGGACACAGCGGCAGTGATACATCAATTACAGGACGCATTAGAAATGCAGCTGCGCTCATCTACAGTAAGGGGGAAAAGTCACCATTTAACGACAATTACAAAGTAACCAAGGAGTGATTACAGTGAAATTTCTCATTTGTCTTTATTTAACCAATGGAATAAAATATGAACACACATATCCACGAGGAACCTCGGATTTGGAGAACACGGCTCGCTAACACCTTCATTAAGCAGTCAACAGGCAAATTATTTATGCCTCATTAAGTTCATAAATGTGCCATTCATACCTCGCACTAACCAAATCATCATTAGAGAGGAAAAGAGTAAGTGAAAGTGTACGGATCTTCTAAATGTGTCTCTTGGGACATCTGCATCTACATTCACTTCATCTTCTGTTTGTTTCCATGGAGAATGGACCCAAGACATGGGCAGCAGTAATTAAATGAGAGTGGTTGTATACCACACTCTTTTTCTGCCTCTATAAGCCTTTAAAATCACGCTGGGCTGTTCAGAGAGTTCTGATGGATCCATTAAGAGTGCAATAATGGGCCTCTTCTGTGTGTTATTTCATAGCCCATAATATTCACCAGCTGAGGAGATTGAATGTAAAACAGCACCTACAGGTCTGTTGCCATGGTGTTAAGTGGAGGCCTTACGCCTTGAAAATTCACTGAAAGCCAGTGGAGGAAATGCACAGCGTGCAGATGAGCGAAAGCTTATCAAGCTCAGGAAAAGCCATTAACGGCAATGCTCTAATAGCACCATCTATAAAACAGGTTAGACATGGAGAAGAACAGAAGAACAAACTTATGCATGTGTAACATGCTGACAGTGATTAAAATAAGTTCAGCTAAGAATGAAAACTCCTCCCTGTCATGATGTTCAAAACCAAATAGCCGTTGCTAATTTTTTGTTGCCTTAAGTGAAAATCACTAACGGTGCATTCACAGGGGCTTCAGAGTCAACGCTTGACAGAGGCGTGTCTGAAGTTGGGGCTGACGCGATCGTCATAGCAGCATCAGCCAATAAAATTAGTCAGCAATCGGCTACTGTCTGAGCTGGTGTATTTGCAAACAGCGATCTGACAGGCTGACGCTTCCGTCGGCGCTTGAAAAGTTGAGAAAGTCCCCACTTCTGCAGCATCGATGGATCCATAATGCAGTTCGGCAATGCCTGACGTCACCCATTCAAAGTGAATAGGAAACATTGACGCTGATGCCTTGTGTGAATGGGACGTAAGATGATTTCAATAAGACTTTTAAGACATTAGCAATGTCTCCATCCACATACTTTTATGCACATTTAGCATAAAAAGCCTATTGGAAACACCTAGATAAATTATGAAAATGCACATAAAAACTGTAGGATTAACTTTTTATCTGATAAGAAAGAAATGTGCAAAAACACACAATGAAAACATGTTTACCAAATAAATTCCGAAATGTGATTCAAATGTGAATCAATATGTCAAGTGATTTCGTTTTAATAGGCGCATGTCTGCAATTTATACAGCGCAATGTCAGTCTGTTTTTCTGTAAGACCTATGGCACGATTGGATGGGATGAATGGACAAACCAGTGGACCGACCACATTGCACAACATCTTAATGCCTTAGCCAAAATACTTCATCAATATAGTTTGACATGATTACTTACCAATATAGTCTGGTGCTGCTAAAACCAGTTATGACTGCATTTATTGCATTATGTCTTTGTCTTCTGAGGCACAAGTAATTTAATATACAAGAAAAAAAAAGGCAAGAGTGGTTTCTCCTACCACATCAAATTCCATTTTCTTTTTGATATTTGTCACCTGTTTATCAAGTGACAATTTGTTCATTTTGAGGAAACAGATTGCAAATATTGCAATTGTTTAACGCAATATTCCAGTTTTGTGCATAAGTTTAATTGGCATCTTCGAATGGAAACATAGCTAGTGTGAAAGTAATCCATTTGAAGTCTTACAAAGAGATGATGCCTTACAATTATAATGACTTTATGACATGTATTTAAGCTCTTTTTAGTGTTCTGAGTTCTTATTAAAAAATACAACTTTTAAAACTTTGTCATCACTGAGCCCTAAGATTACAATCATGTCAAAACTAGCATACTTTTTGTTTCAAAGGTGTCTATTTTGAGCCAAGATGACCTGAAGAACAAACTGTTACTACCTTTTTTGGTCAAGAAATCATAAATCAGTCCATTTGTATAACATCTTTTTATCTTCATACTTTTGGAATTTTCTTTTTAATATTCTGTTTACATTTGCTTTTTTTAAGAAAAACATTTTTTTGTATCTTTTGTACTGTGAAGATAGAAACATATCTAATTGCATATATAATTGAATGTCTCTAATGACATCATGAGAAAATAAATAAGTTCATTAATTAAAATCAAACAAACTTGCATTTAGTTTTTTAAATAAAAAATAAATCATTTATTCCTTTTGTGAATGCATTTCAAGTTCAAGTGTGACATGTCAGAATGTCACGAACACAATTTTTTCCCCATTAAAGTATGCCGTTATTTCAATGACAAAAGTCGTGAATATTACAAGTGAGTATTGTCGTGAGTGCGTTTTCATGTAATAAATGTATTTATGTAATAAAAGCATGCAAATCTCTACACCTATTTTCTCTGTTCCTGCACAAAACTGTTTGCAGACTCAAATCCACATTGCTCGTACGCAAAACTTCTTGCATGCTCACAAATATTTACTGCTTGCTCGCAAAACTTCTCACGCTCTCTCAGGTTGTCATGATAAAATGGGATTGAAGTAACATTTATTTGAAGAGTGAAAAGTGAAGGCTATAATACCTTCTCAAGTTTTTCCCATATTTTCTATTAGATTTAGATTTCTGCTTGCATTAGCTATATTTTTGTTTAAAAAGTTTTTATTTGATTAGCATGGTGCACCTTTTGTTTTTTTTGTTTTTTTACATTTTTAAATAAAATGTATTCATATCAAACGTCTATTTTCTGTGTTTTTTAATGTTATAAAACAAACATGAAATATCTAATCATAATATTCAATCAAAAAATATGGATAATTGGAATTAAAATGAAATATGTAGCCTTGGCCTAAAGCACGAAAGGAAGAGTGAACATAATGCACAAACTGAGCAGCCAGTGTTTGAGAGCACAAGCAGCAACAGAAAAAAATTGTAGTCGCTTCTACAGTAGACAGTAGCCATGCGTATTTTTGATATGCGCATAAAAACAGTTGATGGAAACTCCAAGATGCACATCAATTTTGAAAATGCGCATTAAAAAAAAACATACGCACATAACTGAGTAGGATAAACTTTTTATACAATCAGAAAAGATGCGCATAAACTACGATGGAAACTCTTTTACCGAACAAATTCCAGAATATGCATTAAAAACCTCATGTAATTTTGTTTTAAGAGATCATGTGATAGGTTGTTTTGATTTTCTAAAACACCTTAACCATTTCAGTATTAGTGTTATTATATTATTAATTACCTCTAGGACTGTCACGAGCATCTGTGCTTCCCGTCTCACACCCTCAAATGCCACAACGCGTTCATTGCAAGTCATTTATTAAATAAAGAAAAACTTCACGCAACTTCTTCTACCACAGCAAATTCAGTTTTTACTGTTGATATTTGGCGCCAGTTAATCAGAAAGTGACGATTTTTTTCTCTTTGAGTCGTTGAATGGAAACAGTGCTTTATTCGCACTTAACAACAATCCACTTCTTTTCTACGATGAGTTCAAAATAACAAGAACCCATCGCAAAAATGGAAGTCTCCGGCCAGCCATTGATTCTGTTTCTGACCCTCTGTAGTGATGACGGGCGATTCGTTTGTTTTAACCGGATCTTCTAAGTGAACCGGTTGAACCAGTTCATTAAATTGAACAGAGTTGTCGTGAAACGGTTTACGTCTTTAGTAAGTACTTAATTACTTACTTTTTAACATTCTGGATACCCACTCAGACTCGAAATAAGCCAGTATCCTGAGAGTTATTTAGTTAACTAGAACAGTACACCGACTCATCTGCTGTGAAAAAACAGACCTGATGATGATGAGTGCGAGCCGACTGTCTGTTCCCTCTCAGCATGCTCTCTCATTGTGTGATTAGTAGTAAATATTTTTAAAAGCCAAGTAAGTAAAAAGTAACTTGCGCTACATTTTTTAAAAAAGTAACCCAAATAATATTCAAAACTCAAACTCAAATAAAAAAAATAACATTACATAACGGTCGTTACTTATAACGCATTACCCCGAACATTGTTTGAGAGTGTGCGAGAAGTTTTGCACGCGAGCAGCTTATATTCAATAGCTTGCGAGCAGTTTTCTGCATGAATAGGGAAAATTGGTGCACAAGCAAAGAGATTTGCATGCGTGTATAACATGAATGCGTTCTCGACTTGTAATACTGCGCTCACGACATTTGTCATTAAAATACCGCCATATTAAAGAAAACAGAGGATGAGGGATACAAGGGGACTACGTTTTCTCAGGTTTCATTACAAATATCTTCAAATACCCATTTAAAAAAAAGTATTAGTCTAGAATGATAGTCGTAGTGCTCAGCAGTAGGTTCTCTTAACTACCAGAGTCCTGCTGATTTCTTCTGTGTATGAGCATTGTACTATATGGGTGTATTGAAGCCTAAATTACATGTACTAATTGAAACGTTTCTAAAAAGATTTACAGCACAGAAACATTCCCCATGGAGCAACCCAGGGTTCAACAGTTCAACCAAAAAGTTGCATTAGTGTACTTTCAACAGTCATTTTGAGAGGTTTTTTTTTAGCCTGACAGTCCTTGTTTATCATTTAAAAAGCAACATAAGCACCTCCTATTGTGCGGCATGATAAAATATGATGATGAGTAAATGACAAAACTTTAATTTTCAGGTAAACTGTGAACATTCAATGAAGTGTTCCTAATGAGGCAAACGAAAATGTTCATTATCGCTCTAACAGCCTGCCACACATATCAAAGTACTCCTGAACAGAGCCCTGTTAAGACTTTTCATCAATGAACGAATGCTGATGAGCACTTTTCAGTACTTTATTCTATCCCATTTCTGAACAAGGCTTCGGTGTGAAGAGGCAGGGGAGGATTGTGTGTACACTTTCGGTTATAATTAAGATAATATGGCAACCGGGGCCTTTTCACAGATAGGCAGCCAAAATGAATGCCCATGATTCTGCGTACACAAACACTGAAAAACACACGCAAGTAAGAAGAGACAACAGCTTTTCATCCCTCCTCCCACAGCATGCTCTAATTGGCCCTCAGGGACGAAACCACACATTTATGTTGGAGGAAACACGTCTGTGAATCTGCATTTCCACATGCAAGCTTAAAAGAGACATCTGTTGTCTGTATGTATTTATTCTGCAACATGGCATCTGTAATTGGCTGCTACTGTATGTATTGTTAATGAGTAATAATTGAGTGCGTACGACGAACAACTGGATAAAAAAATGAGATAACCATAAGGCTGGGCGATTTGGCCTAAAATTAAAATCTCGATTAATTGAACATTTTAACTTGATTACAATTAAAGAACGATTATTTTATTTCTTTTATTTTTTCATAGTTTCATAGTTCACTGACAGGTTTTGTACAGAAGATAAGTTCACATATTACAAGTGAGAGATTTTTGAATGGGTGCATTACTTTACTTTACAATAACTTAAGGAAACACACACTATCCACTATCTATGATTATTTATTGAACATCAACGTTGAACAACTGAAATTAAAACACACATTGCCTAAAACCAACAGTCACTTTTTTCTTATAAAAAGTGAAAATAAACAACTCGCGCTTTTGGAAACAAAATAAATTATTTTCAATGTTTTTCATATTAAAAGTAGAAAATAAGAAGCATCTCTTCTAAATAAAATAACTCTTGCATTTGCTATAAATAAAAATTTTAACACTGCATTTCCTGAATCTTCTGCAAACAAATATTTTAATGTAAATTTAATGTAATTAAGTCATCTCTGGTGCAACTTTTAATCATCGTCAATGTAGAGCAAAGTATGGATCAAGAATGGGTCCATCGTCCTACTTGACCGGAGATCAGACGTGGCTGCAAAGTGGCCTCAGAAGAATCAATCAGCCACAGCCTTTAACAGAGCGGGCTCACATGGCATGTAGGTAAAGTAATTGAAAAAAATCGTCCTGGAAACATTTGACAGATTATATGTTCTATATGTCGATTTCGATTACTTTTCGTTTATTCGCCCAGCCCTAGATAACCAAGTGACATTAATTGTGTGTGTGAACTTTGTATTCAGAAACAGTTTGGGAATATTTTTGCATGACCAAGAGTCTGCATTTTAAACATTGAAATAGTGTCAAACGGAAAAAAACGTTTATATCCTCTAAGAAGTAAAGAAATGTCATGTACGTTTCTGACATCAAAAGCTAAATCCTCTGCAAAAAAAAAGGAGAGTCGACATGAATAAACGGAAGGACAGAGTAAGGGGCCAGAAAGCATTTTTTGCGTTGAGATGTGCCTTTTTTAATGATTTACTTATGGTCGTGAGCATTTTGTGCACTGCTTATGTGCCCTGTGCGCCTCGCGTTTTTGTTGTTGCGCGCTGTCATCATCAACTGCCAAAGTTCAGTTCCAAAACTCAAGACCGCAAAAATGGAGGACGCGTGAAAGTTACCGGATGAGTTCTTGATATTGACGATGTATTGATGCAGACTTGAGCGCTTGAGAAGACCCAGAAGTCATTGTGGCCGAAGAGAGGTGGTCGGAAGCGCAGCAATTAATATAGATTTATTATTAAAGTTCAGAGATATCACTTATTTGTCTCAGGAGTTTCCCTAAATGAAAAGGTGAAAATAAACATCACCATGAAAATCTTTATAAAGGCATAAACACATTAAGGGTGTTTATTTGCTGAAATTCGTATTAAAATTAGTTTTATTTGTATTATGCAACGTATATTTGTAAGGTCTTTATGCAGAGTATATATTGTGAAAAAGGGGAAAACAATAAATTGTTGTATGAATGATGTAATGTTTAAATAATTTTCCATTAAAAACGTGTGAAGGTCATGTGACCACCAGGAAGAACCAGGAAGAACCTCCCGAGTTTGTTCTTGAGAGATAACTTGGCTAGACCGGAACGCAAGTCCATTCTCAGCGTTCTTGGACGTTACGTTATGTTACGTCAGTCGCATCTTTGTCATTCTCCAATTAAATCAAAGCAGAGGTGGGGTTTCCGTTAAGGTGACAGCAGTGTTTGTGTTGTCCAGACGACTATGGAGACTTTTGAAGATAGAGGAGAGACTAGTGGTTACTGTTTTGAGCTATCCGGAGCTGCATGACTTTATAAATCTAGAATATCACAATATTTTTAAATATTAAAATTATACCAATATCAACAGCAACAATCGCGCACAATAGGCAGCTGATTCTGTCGTTGCCTTGCCACATAAAAATCGCACCCCACTTCTTTTGTTCTTGTCAACAAAAAGGCATTGCGATGCGCCTCAGTGTGATCGGCCCCTAAGGAAGGCTTTGAGGATTGCTGGGAAAACATATTTGAATCAAAAAGGAGAATAAAAACCAAGGAAAATTTCACTGAAAGAGGTGAGTGGAAGAACCGTATATGTGATGTGATCTCTCTCTCCACGGAGCGCTAAGCAGCACAAAAACAGTTTACCTATTAAAATAAACCTCATACCTCATATAACAGCTGTATCAATGCATACTTCCACGAGTCATGTGTAAACTACGGCAAGCAGATATATTTATTTATATCGTGAGATGGCGCGCAAGAACTATGCTATGATGTATGTCTGCATTTTATGTATTTGTTGTTGTATTTATTTATTGTTAATAATTGATTGTTATTGCCTGTATTGTAAGGAGGTCTATGCATTGTACATTAGTCATACTGTATTTTCTGTTTTTAAATACTAATAATAATAAACTTGAAAGAAATATAATGATCTTAATTAAGCAATATAAATTAATATTAATCTGACGTTTTTGTAACTGTATTAAAACTAAGATAAAGGAATCAGATCTTTAGTGGTTTAAAGTGATATGAGTTACACTAACTGGACATACAGATGTCACTACTTCAATTTGTTCCCTTTGCCGAAGTTCATACCGTGGCTGCGGTGGTAGTTGATGCACCAGCAACTTTTGACCGCTAGGTGGCGCTTTAACCACAGATTTTCAGCTTTGCCTTTTCACAATACTAAATAGACGGTTCTGTATGTGTACCTTATGTGATGTGTTCAATTGAAATATAATTTTGTTTTAGTTTTCTTAGTAATAAACATGCTTTTGCACTATACTGAATGTTTTAGAAAAGATACATTGTGAGAAGTATAGCCCTAGGCTGCAAAAAGCAAATATAAGAATTAAATTCTTTAGCCTTTATAGTGCCCTATTAAAGTGCGTTGGGGTGAAAATGTTTCGATTTCTTTGACCATCATGGCGATGTTATTACCTGTACACCGTTCTTCCACATTTAACAAAATATAAATCCCAATAACTATTGATTTTTAATAATGACACTGAAAAAATGTTATCTCCTTAGAATTGAGAAGCTTTTGTTGTCTATCTTCAAGTAAAATAAAAATATGTTCACAATCCAAATGAAGAAAATCTTATTACTCAATATTTGAAAGCATGGACTTATATGGGTCTTCGTCTCAAGGCCTCAATTACTGGGGTTTGGTGAAGCTTTTGTATTTCTACTCATATTTATGAACTTTGACATTCCACCATACTAATAAGAAGAAGTGTGCTGTGACTTTCCTTAGCAATCACTTTAGATTTGTATTGATGTATTTCCTTGCTTACTTAATGCAATGATTTGAATGTCTACAGTAAAGTTGACCTGGAAGGTCAACGTACAAATGTACGAGCACTGGCTGTTTTAATTAGTACAACATTGCCTAATATTGAAACAAATTTGACTTATTTATGCTTCTGTTATATAATTTTTCAGTAAAACCAAGTACTCACATTGAATAATCATGAGGTCCTAGTCCTGTCTTTGTTACTGTTGTCAAAAATCGATAAAAATAATTTTTCATTGTCAAGATGAGAGTTCACAAACCTTATGGCCCGTTTCCACTGAGTGGCACAATACGGTTCGGTACCGGTCACATTTATCAGGCTTGCGCTTCCACTGCCAAAATGGTACCCTTTTGGTGGGCGTGGTGTACGACAGAAAGTTTCAGTCGATGTCATTCTGGCTCGAGTGAATGTCAAAATAAAGCTGTACAGGTCGTTCACATATCGTATGAGAAGCACTTCTCACAAAACAGATGCTTTATACACATAAATACTTGTGTAGAAATGCAAAATTACAGACTCTGATGTGTTATCAATTACAGAAAAACTACAGACAGCATACACTTAGTCCTTATTTGGGTTCAAAAACATCACGCAACATATAGCCCACAGTAACCTCTCATCTGTATCTTTAATCTTCACCTGCACATGTAACCTCTTGTTAGAAAGTAATTCCGTCATTCTGAGTTCATACAGTAATAGTGCAAAAGGCGATGATAAAAGTTAAATATGGCTATTTGTTCATGTTTTAGGTTGTTTTGGTACCTTTTGACAGTGGAAACGACCATAAGCGTACTGAACCGTACCGTACCACTCAGTGGAAACACTCTGACAACCCCTTTAGCATTGCACAGTTTTACAAATGCAAACTTTAAGCAAAGAAATCTGGCAACAAACTAAAATTGAAAGAAAGATTTGTCCTTCAAAGCCAGTTTCTGAAGCACCAATCAGCACAGTCCAAATTAAAGCTCCGACTCTACTGGCTTCGACTTCCTGGAAAAAAAAAAGTATCCATGTATTCTTCATAGACTGAAAATCACATATGAGCGATGGCCTTGAGATGAAGGTTGCCATAGAGATCATGTGTACAACAGGATGAATACTTTTCCTGGAATCGATCACAGGGTTCGCTTTAAGAACAGCAGGAAAAAAGGGTCAAAGCCTCGAGGGCTCTTTATTCACACACGTCAACCTGTTTCATTAGCAAAAATAACACCACCAAGACATTCAGGTTTCAACCTGGCGATCCAGAGAGAAACTAAAGCGAGAAAAGGACACCTGAAGATCTTTCAATCATTGGGCAGCAGACCTGATGAAGTGTGCTGTGGATTACTAGTGTCTCAGAGATCATTAAAATCGTAAGCGTACAGTCTGCCTGGCCAACCTTTGACTGATGAGATCTATATGGAGTTCTCCTTCTTATTCCCTTTTAGAGGCTTCATCTACACCAGTGTGTTTTTAACTTTTGCTATGGTTGCACCAGATATGCACACAGCTCTGGAGTTTTCAATTCTCAAAAACACAGACTTTTGAAAATGCTGCAGACCATATTTTAGTTTGATAACTCTGGGGATGCATTTTTTTGCAAAAAAGTTGTGTGTGTATTCACTCGCTGATTGAGTCTTCTGCAACATTGTGTATCCTTCTCTAATTCGTCAAGCCTGGGTCATATGACCATTAACAATGAGTTTCGTTTCTTTTTTGAGACATACGCTTAAGTTCAAAGAAACAGAGATCACAAAGTGTTTTCTGTACATCTTATTTATATTAAAATGTCCCATTATAAGTTTTTATTGTGCATCTACATAAATATATAAGCATCTTGAATGCACACAAAACATCATAGCACTGCTAAATCAAACATACAAAAAAAGTTGCACTGTGCAAGTTTAAATATCAGTTGAACAGATTTTACGTAGACCCGGAAGGGACGTGATGGTGGGGAAAAAATGGGTGGAAGAAAAAAAAAACTGAGTGGGAGAAAAAAAAAAATGCGTGAGAAAAAAAAAAAAAGAGTAAGAAAAATATATATTTTTTAAAGTTTTTGCATTCCCTCGCAAAGATATTTTGCGTTCTCTCTTCCTGTTCACTTCATACATGTCAACCCTCCCATATTTTACCATTCTCTATCATCCTGTCATTAAGTATTTTCCCATATTTCTCATGTATTTTTAAAGCATGCTGAAATTATTATAAAATTGTCTGCATTTACTTTCTTTCCATTAAAGCTGCGCATCGATCACCGCCTTTCATATGCAACCTCCGAATTAGCGAATGCATGTATACGGACGCGCTCCATATGATAAACTGATCCCAGATCAGCTTCTGTACACGCCATTTAAGAGGAGCTAAAGTGCAGGGCACTGGGATGCGGGTGTGTGTTTAGACAGAAAAATACACTAACATGTAAACATATCCGTCCTGTGTGTTTTATTTTAAACACAACTAATTTACTCTTAAATGAGCACAAACAGTTACTAAAGTAATGGAATGCTTTCATTATAGATCTGTGATCTGTGTATTCTTACAGTGACACCTCTGTTATCAAACAAAACAAAACAAGAGATTCATTTGCTGCTATTCACTTGTTTGACAACAGGGGTGTCACTTTAAATGGCATGTACAGAAGCTGATCTAGGATCAGTATATCATATGGAGCGCGTCCGTATACATGCATTCGCTAATTCAGAGGTTGCATATGAAGGGCAATGATCGACACACAGCTTTAATGGAAAGAAAATGAATGCAGACATTTTTATATTCATTTCAGCATGCTTTAAAAATACACGAAAAAAAATATGGGAAAATACTTAATGATAGGATGATAGACAATTGTAAATTAAATTAAAAAACATATATATTTTCCTATCACAGTTTTTTTTCTCTCACGCATTTTATCTTACACCCATTTTTTCCCCCCACCATCATGTCCCCCCTCTGGGGTTCCGTAAGATTTAGCCAACGGGACTGACCACAACATTGCCAAATGATGACTATTTAATTAAATATTGGACTAAAATAAAAAAATTTAGCTTAAGTAGCATTCAGTTGCTAAACTATTATGAAAACAACTTTATTAGTACTTAAGAGATTTAATTTAGCTTAAAGTTAAATGTGTTTAAACGATACTCATGTTGTTTCTAACAAATGATATTTTAATTTAGGTACTTTTTAGATTTCATTATTTATTATTTTTTTATTTTCAACCACAGACAGAGAACACATCGCTGCATGTAAAAATGTGAGATGCATTGCTCAGGAATGGTATTAAACAAAATGCCTCCTTTGCCATGTTGCAGTCAAATAAAAAATTGTAAATAGATGTTCACATTGCTTGCTCTGCCTCTGAGTTCTTCTGATTGGTCTACAGCTTTGGAACTGACATTGATGAGTGGCGCTACATCTAAAAGTTGACATTCTTTCTAGACGCAGTGTCTTAAGAAAAAAATCAACATACTGTAATCATGTCTTTCTTGTCAATGTAATTTACTCCTAGTTTATAATGATTACTACTAGTGGTGTAACAGGTCACAAATCTTCCGGTTTGGATCACATTATGGTTTTTTAGTCATGGATCAGACCATTTTTCGGATCAGCCGAAAAGGGGAGACAAATGTAATTTGCTTTGCATTTTTTACAAAACAGTACGGCAAGAAACTTTTGGTTTTAAGTGAACTTAGAGCCTATAATTTGATTAAAAATAGAATGAATACTCAGCTGAATAAAAATAAATTGTAAAATATTCTGTGAAAAATTCATTGGTACTACTACTGTTGCTGATATTACTAAATGTAGAACTCTAACATTATAATTTTCACAACCCACACTTATTTTTAGTCTCATTTTTGATAAAATATTCAGCCATTCACTCAGAGCTTCATGTTTCATTGTTAGATGTGTCATTTCTGAAGAATTATCCAGTGGCATATTTTTGATGACTGAATGTTGTCACCTATTGGCTAAATCATGTATTTGTGCCTTCAACTTTAATTTTTGAGCATCATTAAATACATACAACGATGATTTTAATATTTACCATTTACTTCAGTGGTTTTATCTAAACTATAAACTGTTATCCCAGTACATCTGTGTTATTTGACTGTTTGTAACTTCATAACTAACTCAAAAGACTAAAGACTCAATCTCTGTCTTGATTTTTGCAATTTTAGATTTGAATGCAGCGATTCGAAAGATTATTAACATATGCATATCACCTTCATTTATAATGTATTTATAATTTGAGCGGGTGTTGAGATCCCGATCTTTTAATGATTAATCGCAGCTTACACTGAAGGCATCGGCGCAGGTTAAACATGTAGAGACAGAAAACACCTTTAATGAAACCCACCACATCCTGAATAACCTGCCACAACTTCTTCTGTCATCAATATATTTTACAAGAAAGCCTAAATGCTTTCATACATGTGATGTGAATGATGCGAGAGGCAATCTTTCTGTGATCTCTACAAATTTAAGATTAATCTACCAGTAAAAAAAACATGTATTAATCTGCGGGCCACGTGTGTTCCAAACTGGATTACGATCCATACGAATCATGGATCAACCGTTACACCCTTAATTACTAGTATACAATTTTTTTTTTAATATGGACGAGGATAATTTTCAATTTAAATGTGGTGTTGAAATAAAAATGCACTAGCATAAAGCAGTCTAAAGGGTTCTGAATCCAGCTTTCTCCTGCCCTGAGGACACAGGATCAGGTGTTTTCTGTATTTGCCATCTTGGCCGTGTCAGAACGGGGATCCTCCTCTAAAAGTAAAGAGACAAGGCAGTGTTAGACGCTCAGGGGGGGATGAAGCGTCTGATCACTGAACAGTCCTTCATGAGGTGAGTCCTGCCCTCAGGCATCTGCCAGCTGAGGCTTTAGAGAGGATCTCCTTGGGTTTAACACATCCAGTGTTCGTGAGGATGACACACACCTTTCCCGCTCCTGCCCTGGGACAAGCTACTCTACAAATCTGTATAGGTACTTGAAGGATAACATACTGTATATTTTATTTATTTCATATTCAGTTGAAGATTATTTGGAAATATAAAGGACTAAATCTATAATTTATACAGTCCTCAGCATAATTGAGTACACCCCATTTTAAAATGCGTTTTTTTATGCGTTTCACCGTGAATATAGGCAATGTAGTTTGGTGCATTTAAACAAAACAGATTTATTAAACAGATATATTTATTAAAATAATGTTTAATAATGTATATGAACAAATATAATATTCTACAGCTTCCTATTAAAAATATGAATTTAAAAGAGAGATTTGTGAGGGGTGTACTTATACAGTATGTGCTGAGCACTTTAACTTGTACTATTAATTTTCTCAGTTTTTAAGCAGATTTTTGTAGTTCAACGTTTTGTGGTTCTGTAATTTTAGCTGATTGAATTTTAATTTAAAGTGTATGTGATTGAGAATTTAATACATCACTTTATTTTACAGTCTGTTGAGAAATTACACATACGTATTGAATTGTTAACTAATTAAATGAAATTAACCCTAAACTAAATCCTAATTCTAAACCTACAGTTAAATTATGAATAGTAGCAAATAGTGAATCTAGTATGAATGAATAATATTCAATAATGTTAATATTAAACTTTTTTTAAATTGCAAACATATTTGCTTAAAAAAAATTCTAAAATCAAATAAAGAATATATTTTTTACATTTTCCCATATTAATCCACAATAACAGATTACTTATTTCAAACAATCATTGAAAACATGAACTATTATAAACAATGAACATTAATAGATTATCCTAATATTAATTTATGCTTAATTTTAAAGTGATATTATAATTAAATTATAATGATACTTTATTTAAAGTATTATGATAATATTGCGACCAGATATATAATACTAAGGATGAACATTTAGTTTCATATTAATTTCCCTTCCCCCCCAAACTACCATAGATAATGAATATTAATAAATTATTCTGATATTAATTTATGATTTTATAGTATCATTATAACACTGCTACCAGATATACAGTGCTCAGCATAAATGAGTACACCCCATTTTGAAAATAAATATTTTTATCCATTTCTCAGAGAATATAGGTCATACATTTTGGTACATCTGAACAAAACAGATTTATTAAAGGGATATATTTATGAAAAGAATATTTTAGTCACCAAACATTTTTAGAAATAGAAATATAATACATTTAAATTCATCCAAAATATTGGAAAGATTAAATTACAAAAAAAATACATTTAGTTTCTTTTGAATTTTCTATTTTTACATTTTTTTTATTTATTTTTTTCTAACATAGTAACAAATAATAATAACAAGTAATAATAATAATAACAATAATAACAAATAATAATAACAAGTTTGGGTATTAATAATTACAAATTTTGGACTGTTATCATAATTTATTTTAAAGCTTCTATGGAAAATATTCATTTAAATGAGAGATTTGTGAGGGATGTACACATATATGCTGAGCACTGCATAATACTATATCAGATTTTTTTTATTAATTCCCTTTTCCCCCTCTGTGGTATAACATCCACTACATTAACAACAATAAAGAGTACAAATATGTATATATAACCTATTTACACACACATTTAGAAAAACTACAAATAAAAAGTCATATAAATGTTCATTTTTTCCTCTTGGGTCATTTTATACTCTCCTCATCAAACAAGTCATACAAGTTTTATACTGCAAACAGGATAAGACATCTCCTTAAATAAAAAAGGCATAAAAGTGATGAGCACTTAACCCACAGCACACACCCTGATAAAAAAAAAAAAAAAAGTTAGAAAAAAAAAAGGATTTAGATCATGTCAAACTCCAGGCCACTGCAGTGCGTTGTCAGCAGCCACATGTTGACAGGATCATAATAGCACTAGCAGCCAAATTCATTGCTTTCTCCCAGAGGATCAAAAAAGCAAGGTGGGCTGCTTGATTTAATTCATCAGCATCCCACATGCACACACTTACAGCACTGCGGTGCACTAAAAAACCCATCATTCAATCTGTTCCGGCTCTTTGATGAAACAGCATTCACATCAGCATCATGTTTAGATACAGGAAGCCTGAAGTCATTTGATGAGGTGCGGAGAAGACATCAAGGCCTCGTACCATAACAAAAACAAACACGCGCATGAACAAAATCAAACTAATAACAGCCCACAGGATTATTTGGGTATATTTTTATGCAAATTTGATCCTTTTCACGCTTCGAGATTAATCTGCTCATTAGTAGACTTATAAGGGCAATATTTGCCATTCAATATTTATTGTGGCATTAATGTGGTGTGCTAATTGCCACCACTTTACCAAAATCCCATGTCCAGCATGTGTGTTATTCCTTCCATCTTATTGTGTATTTTTTTGCCAACCATTTTACGTTAATTAAATAGTTTTTAAGTTAATCAGAGGGAATTTGCTAGTTAGTTTAGTTTATTGGCAAATAAATAATATTGATTATTGATAAACAAATAATCTATGAAAAAACTAATTCTGATGCAAAATAATAATAATATTAGTAATTACAATAATAATAATAATAGAAAAATAACCGCTGTTGGAAGTGTGGTCATTCTGTGGGCACCTTTTTACATTCATTGTGGAACTGTCATTTGGTGGCTCTATTCTGGACAAGAGATATTCAAAACCTTGAGAAATGGCTGGAACAACTTTTACCTTTTTCACTAAAAGTTTGCCTTCTTGGTAATGCATCCACTCTACACAAGGGCATATCTAAGGTACGGGCTGGGCTAGTCATTGCAGGATGTATTGTGGCTGTGAGACTGGTGCTGCGAAATTGGAAGAACTCAAGATATTGCATCATATGAACGCATGTTGGCAAGACTTCAGGATTCCACCCATACTATCAATCAGAAATGGGGTAGCTTTTTACAGTATCTGGAGAGCATGTAAGGTAAAATTGAAAAGTTGTCATTTTGGTTTATATTTAATAGTTAAGTTATAATTGTTGTTTTGTTATTATTTTTATTATAATTTGTTTACATTATTTTCCAGAATGTAAAATTTGTCTTGTGAATTTTATGTTGTGTGGGGTATACGAGTTCAAAATAAAAAAGGTCAATGACAAAATGATAATAATATTAATAATAATTATTAATACTATAATTATTAATGATAAAAAAATCTAATTGATCAATAAATACTATTTTTTTCTGTGGATATACTGTAATTATTTTCATCACTGACAAACACGACAGTCAAAATTATATTATTCAATTGATTACTTTTATAATGGTAATATTTATTATTATTTATTATTTTATAATTATTTTTATTTATTTACTTGTATTGATACATAACTTTATAAAAACTTGTGTCTGTCTGAGGGTAAAATAATAATAAAAAAAACATTATTAATAAAAATATTGAAATGATCACCCTATTGTTATTATTATTATTCAATAGTTTTTATTTGTGCATGTCTATCTGATTTTATATCAACAGTTGGCAGTGGGTGGTCTAGGGAAAAGTCCTCTGAGACTGGTGTTGGTGTTGAACAAGCACTGGGCAGCGAGGCGTACTGTGAAGAGAAAAGTGCTGGTCTGTGTCTTTTGTTTCCACTAGGCTAGAAGATTTAATGATGAGAACATCAGGTCTATTTCCACTGGGGGAAGTGATAAATACTGGATAAAATCACTGCTGTCATCAGACGACCGAACAACATGAGAATGGAGAGGAGAGCAGAATGAACTGAAGACACTGGATCACCACTGGATGAAGTCTGCTCAATTCACCAAAATCTGTATGTTGAAAAAAAATACTAAAAATAAAATAGTAAAAATGGAAGTTTGTCAAATAAAAAAATGGCTGGATCTCACCAGGCACTGAAGAGAGTCCAAAATTAGGTGAACTAGAAAATCCGGTAGCAACACACTTGAAGCAGGTGTTTATAAGACTGTCATGAAACATTCAAAATCATGACATAAGAATAAGCAATAAGAATTTTATTCATCTTCATGAAAACTGTCATTAAGTGTCATTCGCTCAAACAATGTCACCTTCGCATTTGAAAGGACATAACAGATGTCTTTTTGACAACTTGACATGACCATTTTGATATGACACAATGGTGTCACGGTTTGGTACATCTACACAAAATGTGATAATGATCTATTAAAAATTTAAATCGCCAAGGCAGGTGATGAAATCATTTTGAATCCTAGTCATGTGTTGAATCATAAATTTACACCATTAAAGTTCAACGGTCGATTTAAAATCCTAAATTTTAATAAAGTGAAATTAAAACATTAATTTGTACACCAGGCTGTCTTGGAGCTGAATAAGGTCAGTGTAAAATGACACCTTTGTACGAGCATGTATATTATATGTACAATTAGGGCTGCACAATAAATCGTTTCTGCATCGATATCGCAACGTGCAGACTATGCAATGTTGAGTCTGGATTATAGTTGACTAGAGGCTCCAGAATTGTATTTATTTACTGTATTTAGTGCATATCGAATTTACATGATTATTGCAAAAAGAAACATTTTTACTTCTTACATTTTTTTGTATTTAATTACTGTATTTATATGATTTATGCAAAAAAAATGTACTTACATTTTTTGTATTTAATTACTGTATTTCTATGATTTATGCAAAAAATTTTACTTACATTTTTTGTATTTAATTACTGTATTTCTATGATTTATGCAAAAAATTTTTCTTACATTTTTTGTATTTAATTACTGTATTTCTATGATTTATGCAAAAAATTTTACTTACATTTTTTGTATTTAATTACTGTATTTCTATGATTTAAGCAAAAAATTTTACTTACATTTTTTGTATTTAATTACTGTATTTCTATGATTTATGCAAAAAATTTTACTTACATTTTTTGTATTTAATTACTGTATTTCTATGATTTATGCAAAAAATTTTACTTACATTTTTTGTATTTAATTACTGTATTTCTATGATTTATGCAAAAAATTTTACTTACATTTTTTGTATTTAATTACTGTATTTCTATGATTTATGCAAAAAATTTTACTTACATTTTTTGTATTTAATTACTGTATTTCTATGATTTATGCAAAAAATTTTACTTACATTTTTTGTATTTAATTACTGTATTTATATGATTTATACAAAAAAATGTACTTACATTTTTTGTATTTAATTACTGTATTTCTATGATTTATGCAAAAAAGTACTTACATTTTTTGTATTTAATTACTGTATTTATATGATTTATGCAAAAAAAATTACTTCTTGCATTTTTTGTATTTAATTACTGTATTTCTATGATTTATGCAAAAAATTTTACTTACATTTGCAAAAAAAATTTACTTCTTACATTTTTTTTATTTAATTACTGTATTTATATGATTTATGCAAAAAAATGTCCTTACATTTTTTGTATTTAATTACTGTATTTCTATGATTTATGCAAAAAATTTTACTTACATTTGCAAAAAAAATTTACTTCTTACATTTTTTTTTATTTAATTACTGTATTTATATGATTTATGCAAAAAAATGTCCTTACATTTTTTGTATTTAATTACTGTATTTCTATGATTTATGCAAAAATTTTTACTTACATTTGCAAAAAAATTTTACTTCTTACATTTTTTGTATTCAATTACTGTATTTCTATGATTTATGCAAAAAAATTTTACTTCTTGCATTTTTGTATTTAATTACTGTATTTCTATGGAATTTTTACGATTTATGCGAAAAGAAAATCTTACTTTTTAAAAATGTTTTGTTTTGATTCTAGTTTTCAAAACAAGATTATTTTACTTATTCCTTATATATTTGCCTAAATTAAAAACAAAACAATATTTTATTGAAATTTGGACTAGAAACGAAACAAATCAATGTAAGAAATAAATTTTTTGCAATGTGGTTGTTCAATTTTGGTTACCTGAATACTGTTAGACTCCCCAGTGCTATGCAAATCTTATGAAACTATTCATATCGCAATATTGCAGAGAAATAAAATAGCATGCAGCCCTACATCCAATGTTCATATATTCGCTTTTGCCCCTTTGTAAGGAGTATGTAACATGCAGTAATTCAAGAAACATTTCAGATACAAGTCTGACCATAAAATTTGTATTGTATTTTATTTTATTGTTTGTTCAGCCTTAAAATGTATTCATCTAAATGTCACTATCTGTACCATGAATGAGATCAGGAGGATTTTTTTCTGCACTAGAATTTCCTCTTTTTGTCTAAGCTAATAATAAAAAGAAAGTAATTGTAAGCATTTATTTTTTTCGTTTGTAAAAATAAATTCTGTCCACATGAAAAATAATGCATTGTGATGCACATTAAGAGCGCAACAAACGAACACCCAACATGAAATTGAGTATTTGCGTAAGTATTTGTGACAATTTTATTTTATTTCTTTGCATTAATACATTGCATACAAGTCAAGGCAAGTGGAAGATTACAGCAGATTCCACATTGCAAAAGACGCAGAGTACGCTGATGTCATGAGGCAAAAACTTGGATTGTAGTTGCCACACAACTTTTTTGTCAGAAACAATTTTCAGAAAATCTTCACCCTGGTCGGAGTTTTCAGAATGTTTCAGTTTCAGTCACCTAATACCGTGTGTACATGTGAACAAACAGCCAAATCGCATAGGAAAATGTAGTTTTGAAATTACCCATGTTATTGCTGCCGATTCGAATGTTAGCACTCAATTGAATGGACATTATCAATGGTTATCAGCTGACAGATATGGGCCAGTAGGAGCCTTCTGCACCTACTTATAGGCTCAGAAGGCTGTTATCATCCATCTACATGGTTAATCAGATCACATACGGCTGCGGTCGGAAATTAACGAGAATTATTTAAATTATTTATTCAATTTTATTTTATTAACGTCTACCTCTACCCCAACCTAACAGTCACAGTGATGTGATAACAGATCTGGAGTCTTCTCTTTTAGTATAGCTGATTAACCATAATAATTATGTATATTATTTATTAAATTTCCCATGAATTGTATTTTATTAATATCTACCCCAAACCTAAACCTAACCATCACAGTGATATAAAAACAGATCTGGAGTCTTCTCTATTAGTTTAGCTGATTAACCATAATAATTATTTATATTATTTATTAAATTTCCCATTAACTGTATTTTATTAATGTCTACCCCAACCCTAAACCTAACTGTGACAGTTTTCACAATGTAAAAACAGATATGGAGTCTTATTAGTATCGCTGATTAACCATGTGGATGGATGATAACAGCCTACTGAGCCTACCAGTAGGTGCAGAAGGCCCCTACTGGCCTATATCTATCAGCTGATAACCACTGATAAGGTCTATTCAATCGAGGGATAACATTTGAAGTGGGTAGTTAGTGTGTACAGGGCTTTTGTATGTTATGTTCACAAGTGGAAGTGTTTACTGCTCAAACCGTCAACTGTAGTTCAATAACCAGGGTTGAATAAAAAGGGTTTATACATTCTAAATTGCCCTCTTAAGAACAAATCAATGAAATGATGAAAGCAGAGCTGGCAACATGCAAGAACGCTGATAATAAATAAACCAGTGCACAAGGTACACGTTAGTATCTACGACAAGATGTTTTTAACACTTTATCACCACTATACATTCAATCCCTAACTTTTAAAGTGTTCAGTATAGAGTAAAATAACAGGCTGTGAACTTACTCTTTTTCCAAGTTTTTCAATTAAACAGCATGTTCTGCAGTGGACAGTAGCCTTTTGCCTTTAAAGCATTGATGCACCACTAATGGAATGTCTCTGTGCTTTACAAGAGCTGATAAAAGCCCACTGCTATTTTCCTTCTGGTAAACAACATTTACTCAGTAGCGTGAAAACCGCTCAAGTAAGGAAAAAAATCAAAAGCTCTAATGAATCTCTACTGTGTCATAAATCAAAGAGAAGTGAGCAACAGCGGGTCCGTTTATTTAGCATCTGTGTATTGTGTTAAGTGCAAACGGTGGAGTCAGTGTCGGTCTGTTCTCTGAATATCAAACGCCTTAAAGTACATATCAGCTTTAATGAAGAACAAAAATCTGATTTATATATTAAAGAGACGGGAAAATTAAGCAATAAAAGACAAAGAAGTGCAGTAAAAGACTTTACATATAAATTGGCAATGATAACAAAAAATATATACCTTATAAAGGTTTTAAAGTACTGCACAAATTAAGTCATCTTACTTAATGCAAATAAAATGACCAGAAAAATGTTAGGATACAAAGCACACTCTTCAATTGTATAATTTCTTTGTACAATGGGTGATAAAAAAATTAAATAATGTGACTTTCCACTCCATAAAGGGTTTGTTATAAGTTAAGTTAAATTCATCTGTATATTGTTTTTCCAAAACACATGGTTTCAAAGCAGCTACAGCATTACCTGTATGCTAATACAACTGGACATGTTTATATAAAGTGTTAGGAGACAAGACACTCAACACTTCAACTGCTCGATGGTGAAATTATCTAGTCTTATCATTTAGGAATGCTAATGGTCAAGCAGATCTGCTAAAATTCAAACCCAGAATTGGTTCATGTATGGGGAGGAAAGGTCAATTAAGTGGATCTAAAAATGGGATGGTTGTTTTAAAAGCAACCATCCCTAAGGTTCAGGATAAGCACAAAAAGATAAAGCATTCATTGAGGGACAATTTTGGGGTGAAAATGTCCTGTTCCTGTCAGAGTAGATGACCAGAATAGTGCAAGATAATAAAAAAGGAAACAGTGACAGAATTCACCACCTCTTATGGTGTAGGGAGATTTTTGGTACTTAATCCAAACAAAGCATTGTTTAGCCCTTGTACATTTACATTTTTATCCTATGTTATCCTACATTATACTCCTATGTTTTTTTAATGGGTCATTGTTTAGAATTCACTGCTTTAAAGTTTCCATGGCGATGTGTCAGTTGTATGATGTGGCACACCACAGCCCTGCACTGTAAAAAATAAACGTTTTTTTACAGGTAATTGTCTGTATTTTTTACAGAATTTTCCAGTTTTTTCAATATACAGTGAAATACCTGTTGTTTCACAGATATGTTCTGTAATAAAAAATTCTAACATTAAATTTACAGTTATTGGTTGTAATTTGGTATTACGTAATTTTTCTGCTTTTTAAAGGAAATTTTATGTATTTTTAGAGAGTAACACTTTTAAATTTTACATTAATATTTACAGATTATTGTAAAAATAGGGAAACAAAAATTCAATCAAATTGTTTTTAGTGAAGACAGTAAACATATGAAGATTAACATGAGGTATGGAATGTAGACTATGAAATGTTTATTTTACTACTCTAACCATGTTGCTATGCGAACTGTGACAATCACCAGTGATCTAGCGGCTGCAAAACTACACACGTAGTTATATATATATATAAATATTTGAGGAAAAAAAATGTTATATATAAATGCAAATATCTTAGTAACAAAATAGTTTCATATAGTTTTGTTTTTATGTATGTGTGTGTACCATCTATACATAATAAATAAACACACACACATCAATTTTCTATAAAAACGCTTATTTTGGATGCGATTAAATTTTGTCCAGCACTAATTATAAGCAACAAATAAGCAATAAATGCTATAATGTTAATAGGGGGCTGCACAGTAGCCTAGTGGGTAGCACGATCACCTCATAGCAAGAAGGTTGCCGGTTCGAGCCTCGGCTGGGTCAGTTGTCGTTTGTGTGTGGAGTTTGCATGTTCTCCCCGTGTTGGCGTGGGTTTCCTCCGGGTGCTCCGGTTTCCCCCACAGTCCAAAGACATGTGGTACAGGTAAATTGGGTAAGCTAAATTGTCCGTAGCGTATGCGTGCGAATGTCTGTGTATGAATGTTTCCCAGTGTTGGGTTGCAGCTGGAAGGGCATCCGCTGCGTACAAACATATGCTGGATAAGTTGGCGATTCATTCCGCTGTGGCAACCTCAGATTAATAAAGGGACTAAGCCGAAAAGAAAATGAATGAATGAATGTTAATAGGAACCAAAATGTCTAAATTTCTCTTCGGGATTTTGCCAAATGTAGCACTGGGTATTTGGTACATAAACACACAATTAATATCAAAAATACTTCCTCAAATCCTTATATAATTGCTTGGGGAAGTCTTAAATGAAACCAAAATGGTCAATTCTTATTTTTTTCAATGCAAAATCACAGGGATTTTCTACAAATGCACATCAAACAGATTAACTTCGAGAACAATAGTAAGGGCAATCAATATCCTCCAGTATCCTGTCACATCTTGCATGCAACTGCAGCAAACGACACAATCAATTCCCAATGGACAAATTAAAGAAAACAAATTTCTCTTGCTTGAGCAGCTGCTTCACTCAGAAATGCATCGCAAATGGGAATAAAACACTTACAAATTTTATGTCAACTCTAAAACTTGAAAAGCATCGCAAGCCAAATAAGCAATAACTGCAGTAGCATTAGTATGCGTCTAAAAACTAGATCCTTGATGATTCTGTTTAATTCCTTCTTTACAACACGCTACACAGTGGCTTACTAGTGATGTAATAGCCATTCAGTTTCACATCCCGTTTAATGTTGAGAGAAAGAGATCATGAATTTAATGGATGCCGATAATTACATAATGTAAATAGAGCCCTAGAGGGAATCTGGGAAGCTCTCCTGAGAATTGCCTTCATCTGGACTGCAATGCTAACAGTAATCCTCAGTGATAGTGAGTCTGTGCCAGATGATCTGAATGGCTGCAGCCCGAGGAAGACAACACATTAAAGGCTAAATGCGAAGGCTCTAATCACAAGTGCACTGCTATCTCTTCTGAGCGCAGGACCAGGGGAACATTACTTGGAGACTGGAGAGAAAAAACTGCACATTTAAAGAAACTTCAGAAAACATCTAAGACACAAAAGATCCAAATCTGAATAATCTTCCTCTGAACAGCAAAATGCAGAAAGCCTGTTCTTCACAAAGACACTGCTGGAATATTCATGAAGTGGGTGTCAATTTTATGCACTGTCCCTGTTTGGTCGTTTAAATACAGGCCGTCTCCACAGGAGTCTGAGTCATGCACAACATGATATCTGTAGAGTCTTAAAATAAAACTAATACCGCATGGATATTTTAGATTGATCATATTGTCTTTTGATGATATATGAATGATCAGATTATTAAGATGATGTTTATTAGATATATGCTCAATGTGTAACTACAAATATATTGCTCAGTGTTACCAGGATCATGTTTTTCCCACACAATTGGGTTGGAGAATGCAGTTGAGCAATGAGGCAAATGTCAAACTTGCCATAAAGCAAAACCCTTCTAAAGTTTTTTTTGTGTAGGTTTGTATTTTACAGCTGTTTTCCCCAACCGCTGGGCTGCAGACCCCGGATTCAATTGGTACCGGGCCACACAAGGAATCATTATTTATTTCCATTTTATTTATCACCCGAGTTTGAACGATCTTTTATTAAAAAAAATAACCGCATTCTCTCCGTTACATCTCGGTCACTTGAGCAACCAAATTGAACCCAGAAGCTAGCAAAATGAGTAAGAAACAGACATCTTTGGAAAGTTTCTTTGCGAAAGCGGAAAAGGACATATGAACAGCCAAGGAATGGATCCACAAGCAATTTGTCAACAAATCAGGTGAATCCAGCATGTCTGTGCAAGAAAAAGAAAAACTGCTGGAGATCGCAAATGACGATCTTTCTACCTGCATGTACTTAATTTCCAATGGACGCGCGGCTTGCATGCACATAATGGTAGTGACGTGCTCGCATCTTTCTCTAGATGCATCTACAGTAGTTGAAAACATCTAAGCTTTTTAGAATGCTGCGAGCGCGCTGCGAGTCACGTGACAAGAAATGACCAATCAGCTTCATACTTTGTATGGAATATACACATTCCGGTAGAAACACTGCAGTGCTTTTTAATTTTCTCCATAAATATAACTTGTATCAGAGTTGCAGCAATGTTTTGTCAGCTTGTCCTCCTATGAGAAAACTTTGATAGTCGCTTAGCAATCTACGTACACCCCACCCCCTTACCTCTTATCCTTTTGATTTGCATTGATTAGTTTCTTATGGGTTGTGCAGTTTAATTCACAGAATTTCTACAAAGTATGTTGTATACTGTAAACTCACAGACTTTTTTGGTCACATCCATAACACATGTTTATTTCCCTCATTTCAAATATAAAAATGTTTACAGATTGATGTTTTTCTGATCATATTTCTCTGTGGTTAGTTATAAACAGATGTTTTAATATAATGTTAAAATATAATTTCTATCTGAATTCTGTTTTTACAGCAAATGCCACATCCATAACATATCTGCTCAGTTGCAGGAAAAAAATATGACGTTTGCGGTAATTCTTTTGGGCTACTTTCATAACGTGACCTCCAAATGATCTCTTTCTCACAAATACAAAATGAAAACTCAATCGTTTCTTAATGGACACTGATCCAGGAAAGCATACCGGGAACTCTAGTCTGCTGCGAATGAGCAAATAAAAATCTGATGGCAAAGCAGGGGTCCAATCTTCATTCGTAGATTACTCATTTAGATGGATTATTGATTATTAGACACGATCCAGGATCGTTTCGTTCTTCAAAACTCATCCGAGAGATAAAAACGCCTACTATTTTAGGGTATTGATCCAGGTTTAGTACAATTTGTGTATGATAATAGATATGGCCAATATTCTCACTTTTTGTTCCTTTTAAAGGAAATGAATAATATCTTATGCAGTCATGCACACATTTCGACTAATATGCCGGTGACTTGATGCTTCGCAAATGTTGCAGACACCTTTACCAATATCAAAATGCTTTTTTTATGCAAAATTAATTTAGACAGCTATTTATTAAGAAACTTAAAACAGGCCTAAGCTACTATAATAAAGAAAATCCACTCTAAAAGTAAAACTAAATAAATTGCTAAGCATTCTCGACACATGAAAGTGTAAAACCTGCAGGTCACAACAAATGTGGAAAGTTACTGCGCATCATATTTAACAGTTTACAACGAATTTTACATAATTTTGCTCACATGGAAAATTAAATATTAATCAGATGATGTAATTTCGCTGCTGTGCCATCAGCCAATCGCTGCATTGCTGATTATGATATAAAGCAGGGGTGGGCAAACTTGGTCCTGGAGGGCATGTGTCCTGCACAGTTTAGCTCCAACTCTAATCAAACACACCTGCTTATAGATTTCTAGTGATCTTGAAGACACTGATTGGCATGTTCAGGTGTTTTTGATTAGAGTTGGAGCTAAACTATGCAGGACACCCGCCCGCCAGGACCGAGTTTGCCCACCCGTAATTTAAAGGATCGATAGATCTGTCCTTCACAACACACGCAGAGATCTCAGATCAGTTCATCCAGACATTTTATTCTGACTTGCAAACATGTTTGAAGAACGAAATTAGCCAGAGATCAGTTATCAAAAATAAAAAAATCCAGGATCTGCCAAATCATCTTAGATAATTTAAGTGAGTTACGAAGAACAGGCCCAAGGTTATGACAGGTTATATATTCAATGAGCAGAATGTCAGTTATGCCCACATCTGAGAAAGGTACTTGAAAGGTAATAGAAACACTGATTGGTGTGCAGATGACGTTGTGAAATTGCAGGAAATTGAAGCAAATGTGGGAAGCATCATCGATAGAGAACAAGCTAGAAAATGGACCAGAGCACATAGAGCCTTTGCTAAAAATAACGAGGATCTTAAAAAAAAGACAAATCTGCTGCCATTCAAACCATCACTGTGGATTTTCTCTCTCTTTACTGCTGAAATCTGTTCAGCACCACCCGAGGAGGTATTCAAATATAGAGTCAAATGTGTTTTGTACCACTATGCCATGTAAATGTAGTAAGAAAATGTTCTGGGAAAAAAAGGAAACAAAGAACAAAAAAAACAATGACAGTTGTTTAAATTTATGTTAAAAACTTGGAAAAACAATTAATTTCAAAATAAACTTAATTTAGTTTGCCAATGTTGTTTCATTTCATATTGATACGTGTGCTGTCAAGAGAAAAAAGGTATGTTTTATATATTTTATGCTTTACTATTTGTAATTGTTTGTCTTCCTTAAAATACATAAAACGCACACATACAAATGCACAAAACCTGCTATAATACTAACACCATAAAATAAACATGATCATGATCATTTAACAGTAGACCATAATCACACACTATTGATTGACTGAGAACTGATCTGAAATCTGAATTGTGGAACCAACATCACTACTTGCTATACACTTTATACACATATACACTTATTTAACAACACACTTTACATGCCAATTTGCACATAACAGCTGCACATATAACGTTGTATATAGTAATAAACATGTACATACACTTGTCAATCTGTATATTTGCACTCACTACTTACTTCTATTTTTTAAAATATATTTATTATCTGTTTTTTGTCCTGTCTCTGTTATCCTGTTGCACTGTAGAAGCTCTGTCACGAAAACAAATTCCTAGTATGTGTGAACATACCTGGCAATAAAGCTCTTTCGGATTTCTGATTCTGAAAGTGCTGCATTTAACTTTGAAGGTGGAGTGTTTGCATTTATTGGGGAAAATAAACACAATTTTATGAAGTTTAATAACACCAAAATTTTACATTACAGTTGCTCCCTTAAAGAGGTTTAAATGGGGCTTTAAATGAAAAAGAACTGCACTTCCCGCAAACACTTTCCCATGCCTCAGATAGCCTCAAGACAATACATCTGTTCCGTTTTATCAGGTCTATTGTGTTTGTGACCCTGTAGTTCTTCATCAACAGTAATATTTATTATCTGCATGCATTTTAAAGCCTTTTCAGTTTAAACTATTGATATACACTCACCGGCCATTTTATTAGGTACACCTGTCTAACTGCTCGTTAACACAAATTTTTAATCAGCCAATCACATGGCAGCAACTCAAATCAATTAGGCATGTAGACATGGTCAAGACAATCTTCTGCAGTTCAAACCGAGCATCAGAATGTGGAATAAAGTTGATAATTTTTGAATGTGGCATGGTTGTTGGTGCCAAATGGGCTGGCCCGAGTATTTCAGAAACTGCTGATCTACTGGGATTTTCACACACAACTCACGCACAATCTCTAAGGTTTACAGAGAATGGTGCAAAAAAGAGAAAATATCCAGTGAGCGGCAGGTACCAACTGAGCAGTGTGTCAAGCAAGATAATGCACTGTCATAAAGTACGAATCATATCAGACTGAGAGGCAGTTCCGAAGGCAAAACGGGGTCCAACGTGGTAATAGTAAGGTGTACCTAATAAAGTGGCCGGTGAGTGTACTATTTTTTTTTGAGTGTGCACAAACAGAATCACACAATGCATGAATAATATATTAAGACTATAAGTTCTTATTGGTAGTGCTTGTATTAAATGTAACCCTACTCTAAGGTAAGAGCTTATTTAGTTCCCCCAAAAGGCATTCGTTCCTAGTTCCTAAAATGCAAACACAGTAAAATGTGTGTGCTTCTGGCAACTGTTCTAGAAATTGTGGAAAAAGTTCCTCCAGACCCTTGGGAGAAAAAACTAAAGTTGCAATATATGAGAAAATATAGTGTCTTTTGACCTTTGTTTTTGACCATTGATACAGCTGGTAAATTTTTTAAGCATTTCTTTTAAGCATTTCTTACGTCGTGCTCCATTCCTCATCCTCTGCTATATTTATTCCTCAGCAGTGCCTTCGGTCTCCATCGCCAAACCTGGCCTCCATTAACAAATACGGCCTCATCACCCATCACATCGTCCGTCACCCAGCAGCTGATTGATTTTTCTCATGAAAACAGCATTTATCACCTGACGCGGCCTCAAGCTAATTCACAAGCTCCACGAGTACAGAGCAGCACAACACGCCAATCCTGACTCCATCTGCTGAGGTCTGCTCCAATTTCCAACTCTTTTTTGCTCTTTTCAAAACTTTATTAGCCTGGTTTAGCATCATTTTAGGATGTTAATGAGCAGGACTGATTCAAAATGTTAAGGCACAGGGGAGCGAAGTGCAATGTCCCATTTCATATAAAAAAAAAAAAAATCTGGGTCTTTTTTCTTCACTAATGAGCACATTATGACTCCTAAACGAGTTAAAAAATGCTGAAACTCGAACACTGGACTAAAATGAATATCAACTGAATATAGATTAAGAACTCTCTCATGGCAACAAAGCTGCTCTTATTTAATCACAATGCAGTTAAACAGTAACATTATGAAATATCACTACAATACACTGATTTTTAGCAACATTAGGGGCCGATCACACCGAATGTGCTTTTACGTTCCAAAAACACAAGGCGCACATAACTGCCTTTTTTGTTGGCTCACGGGCTATTATGCTTATTAATCACCTATTATATAAGTCGTAGCTCAAGAAACATTCTTCTTATTATAATTAGGATAAGAACGTTGAAAGTTTCAATATTCAAGTTGTTTCTGCCGTTTATAATTCCTAGTCTTTTCTCTCATAGGAATCTGAATCAGAAGTTCTAAAACAATCACAAAAACGAGCACACTTCAACATCCACAATGAAGAATAAGGTCAGTACTGTTGGAATATTAAAGTAATTAATAACAGCTAAATAAAAAATACACAATACAAATAATAGATCAATTAATAAATAGTGGGAAAAACATTAAGTAATAATAAAATATGCTCATGACCAGAAAACTAAATTTGCACTTTTATAACGTTGACATTTTTTAAGACTGTGTGAGGAAGG
The DNA here is from genome assembly GCF_903798145.1 of Danio aesculapii. NCBI lineage: Eukaryota > Metazoa > Chordata > Actinopteri > Cypriniformes > Danionidae > Danio > Danio aesculapii. Next base: position 24,807,876 of record NC_079453.1, on the reverse strand, counting down.
CTGGTTTGGCTGCATATAAAAGATATGCCTGACACGACTCAAACAGATACAGGAGACAAGGAGTGGCATGTGGACTGACTGGACCAAATACTTGAGCAGCTCCAACACTGCAGTGTTCCAGCTGGTCCTGCTGCTCCACACACACACACACACACACTTTTCAACACCACCTGATCAGACTCCATGGACAACGTGAATGTGCATCTACCAGGAACAGGTAAAACTCAGTGTTTTTAACTAGTCAGCGGGTTGTCTGAACAATCTGTGTTAGGTTAGAATTTTGTCATCTTGTCTAGATGTGACAAGACAATTTTTTTTGTGTCAAGGGACATTACAACAAGTTTGAGCAAAATTATTATTATTTTTTTATAACATCGCCTCATACTTCAGCTTCTTGTCAAATCTTCTGACCAATCAAAAAAATCCAGTCTCCTTCTAGATGCTACTGCTGATGCGGTTCACCTAAACACTTGCAAATATATAAAAATAATAAATGGTAGAGAAACTGTGAGTGAACTCATTAGTCATTTTGAAATCTGCTGTGCACAGCACCTGTCTACGGCAAGCCCCGAGGGGGAAAATACATCACACACACACACACACACACACAAAGTCAGCATATAAGAAACTAGGAGACTCAAAATTCAATCTGTTACACACAGTGTCAATTTTTATTTGGCGAGTAGTACTGCCGGTATATGGGAATACAGATTTCATTTGGGGTGAATAAAGTCTGCTTTCACATTAATGCCACGTGAACCAACGCAGCCCATAGAGACTCATAGTGAATCACAGGCAGCACTGATCACAAAACATAACAGACACACTTGAATTATGTTGAGTTTTTTCCACAGTTGCTCTAGGAAGGAACATAGAAACGTTCATCTGATCAGCTAAATGTGATTGTACATGGATTCAAAAGCTTCATGAACTGTATGGATGTGAATGCGAATGAATGTTCTGATTTGCTGTAGACATCCCACACTACGAGTTTTAAACGTGTACATGCTCTTTCTGGCAATTTCAGGAAATTACCCGTAACGTTAGCTCTTGTCTGCAGTTTTGGTGGTTAAAGAGATTGCATGAAGTGTTATTTGACTGAGTTTGCTAAAGATCCTATTAGCATAACCATATTAGCAAACGACATTGTCTAAAACAACTGTGAACGTACGAAATTTTACAAACAGAAAGTCAATAAAATTTACTTAGAATTCCCCAAGTAAACTTAACGTTTCTAATTAAATGAACTAATAATTTTGGTTAATCTTTTACTTGGCAAACCTTTGAAGATTTACTAGCCTTTTCTGAGTGAAAAACATTTCCAAGCTTTTTTCGAGTAAACCCTACTCCTCATTTTTTACAGCGTACAACTTCTCTTTCTGGAAAATTGGTGGAACGATTTTTCAAAAAGTCTATTTCCCACTTAAATAACTCAAATTGTTATCTGCTCGTAACAGCGCTATGTTTCCATCCACCTACAGTATTTTTATGCGCATTTTGGATATGTGCATAAAAAAATCATTTGACGAAATAAGCATGATGCGCATACATTTTGAAAATGCTCATTAAAAATATGTGCATAACTGAGTAGGACAAACTTTTTATTCGATGAGAAAAAATTCACAAACTACGATGGAAACACTTTTACCAAATAAATTTCAGGATGCGCATTAAAAAAAGGTCATGTGATTTTGTTATTAGAGATCACAAGATGATAAAAATGTGTGTGAATGGACAAATCAGCAGGCTGAGCACATTGTAAAACATCTGAAATGTTGTTTAACTCATTCTAAAATGCCTTAACCATCTCAGTATTAGTGTTATTATATTATTATTAATGACCTGTATTATTATTATATTATTATTAATGAGTATCAAGAGCGTCTGTGCTCTGTGTCTGACACCTTCAAACGCCACGTGTTCATTGCGTGTCACCATTTGTCTTCTAAGACACAAGTAATTTATTGAGTACTTTGATGGAACGCTGCTTTATTCGCACGTCTTTTATGTGATATTCCAGCTTTGCACATACATTTAATTTGCATCTTTGGATGGAAACATAGCTTATGAAACTTTGGTAAATGAATGCCTCTCGACTCGTTAACTGTCAACACAATTACACTGTTAATAAAATATGGTCATTACATTGGCTTGTATTTCTTTTTTACCAGTGATCAGTATAATTTAATATAATTTATAGCTCCATTTTTAGACACACTGAGGAAGGCAATGTACCGAAACGTTTGTGTTTTTTGTATCACCCGAAGAATGTAAAAATAAAAACAGTATGAAGCAATTACTTGAGTTACCTTTTTGAACAATGGTTTAATTTTTAAAAATATATTATTTAATACAAATATAACTAATTATTGCAAAGCATTTTTGATTGAAGTTTTCAATCAAGTGCATCCATAATTTTTGGTGTCTTCCTAGAATTTACATTTCAGTGCATCTCTAGTTTAAAGTCAGTGAAACAGAACGACAATAAAAAATCATAAAAGGCTTAACTGCCCTGAGAAATCAGTAATTTGCACTGAGCAACAAATTATTGTGTTGCATCTGCTTAGAAACTGAAACAGATGCGATTAATTCTTTGTTGATTTAACGCATCACGCATGATAAGAACATCAAGACAAGACAGAGATTTACTAAAAGAATAAAAAAAAACATAATTTGCATATTTAGAAAACTTTTTGGTGTATTTATTTGATTGGCCAGTCTGACTGTGAGCTTTGATGACTGAATCTGACATGACCAGCAGCAGATTGTCAGTAGATTAGAGAACGCTGCTGCATCATTACTGCTCTGATAGACAAGCATGAAATCACAATGTCAATATTCATAAGAAGGGGAAAAAACAATGAGTGACATCCTGGGAAATATCAGCAGGTGTGTGTTGTGTCTGTGTGAGCGCTGTAAAACCCCCTGCTGTACAGCGGTAATCAGAGAACTGGAGGACAAATTACACATGAAAGTTTGAGAGGTGAACGGCTGGCAGGAGGTCCATCTCAACAGGCATCTTAAGCCATAATGTTTAACCGTTTGTAAAATCATATTGTGCATGCTATCGATATTCATGTGAATGCACTGATATGCAAGATACTGTAAAAAAAAAAAAAAAACAACTGTTGGCCAATGACTCCCACAGTATTTGTTTTTCCTTTTATGGATGGCAATGGTTACTGGTTTTCAACATTCTTCAAAATGTCTTCTTTTGTGTTCAACAGAAAACAGTATACTTTTAAAGGTTAGGAACCATTTGATTGTAAGTAAATTGTCAGTATTTATTTATTTATTAATTTATTTTTTGCAGTTTTAAAGCTCTTTTCTAGTACTTGAATTGTTACAGTGCAACAAACAATACATACTGTAACAGTTACATAATCCAGTAATCCAGAGGTGCAAAAAGGCAAAACTTTTCTCACTTTGTGTTAAGAAATAACATCTGTCTCTCAAATTACTTCCAGTGCAAAATGATTTTTAAAAAGTTAAATACATTACTTTTTCAGGTAACAAGTGTTCAGATGGACTTCCTGAATATGAGCTTTCCCCAACATAAAAAACAAACATTAGAGGGCGACACGGTGGCGCAGTGGGTAGCGATGGGCATCCGCTGTGTAAAACATATGCTGGATAAATTGGCGGTTCATTACGCTGTGGCGACTCCAGATTAATAAAGGGACTAAGCCAAAAAGAAAATGAATGAAAGAAAATGAATGAATGACCAAACATTGGAGTTAACTTTTTTACATTCTAATGCTTTGCAAATCCTTCCTACTGGCCTGCTAATTATATTTCGGCAATGCCTTCTTTCATATGAATAGTACAGTACACAACTATTTTAGAAAATAAATGAGCCTAAATAAAATTTCCCTTTCTAAGGTTTGTGGTGGATTAAAGGGTCCTGAAAGCCCCCTTAATCAGTTCAAGTCTACCCTTTCAAAAAATGCTTCATGATGGGGGTGGAGTGCTGTGAGCACGGGAAAAAGAGGGGAGTGAACAACTGTCAGTTGGCTCACAAAATCAGACAAAAAATAATAATAATAATAACCAAACTAAATGTGAGGAGACCCATGATTTCAGTTTACAAAGTCAGAATGCAAAGAAATAAACAGTATGTGATTAAATGCCCTGCTACATATAAGATTTATTATTCATATTCATATTATTCATATTTCATATAATATAAACACATAACTGGTGACCTCTAAAATAAAGACTAAGCCGAAAGAAAATGAATTAATGAATGAATGAATATACACATAACCACAATTTGTTATATCATTATAAAGATAATCATGTTTATATAAACACTATAAATGTTTAACTCCTCCTGAATCCCTTATATTTCCTGCCGGTAATCCGGAGAATTTTAAACATAGACGAACACAGCAGCACGGATATAGGTAATGTGTATCCAGGTTTATAGGTAAAATTATCCAGGTTTATGTACATTTAAAGCTAACAGGTGCTAATGTTATCTTAACTGATGCTCAACACACACAAATCTGTTAAAATAACAAATAACAAAAAAATACTTGAGGGTTTCTTGAACCTTTAATAGTGCCTAGTCTGACTTCTACTGATGCTATTTTGGCAATATCCTTACAGTACAGCGCACAAATATTTTACTGAAATACATTTTTAAAGTCTCCTGAATTTTTCACTAAGATCCTTTTTTTTTTTATTAAGAGCACAATCTCATCTTAGCACAGAGCCTGGAAAGGTGTTTTACTGACTTTGAACTTGCCATGGTTGTTGGTGGAAAGGCTGATCTGAGATTTTCAGAAACTGTTGGGATTTCCAGCAGTTTACAGAACATGGTCTGAAAAATGAAAGTACCCAGTGAGTGGCAAATATATGTGTGAAAATGTCTTGTTGATGGCAGAGGTCAGAGAAAAAGGCCAGACTGCTCCAAGCTGATAGAAAAGCAACAGTAACTCGAATTACTGAACACACAACAAGTCAAACATTGCTGCTTGCCGCAGAAGACCAGGCCGGATCCCACTCTTGTCAGATAAAAACATAAAATTGAGGCTACCATTTGCACAGCTTCACCAAAATTGGTGAACAGAAAGCTGGAAAAAGGTTTCCTGCTCCTATGAGTATCAATTTCTGCTGTGACATTTGTATGGCAAGGTCGGTTCTTTGCAATAACATTCACTCTGGTTGTTTTTGTGGGAGATTTTCTCACACTCTGAGCCCTTTAGAACCAACTATCACTTAAACAACTCAGTCAACCGCAGTGTTGATGCTGACCATGTCCACCCCTTTTATGACTACAGTCATAGTATTCCACGTCACAAAACTTTAGTAATGCTATACTGGCCTAAATCCAATAGAGCACATACGATTCAAGTATACAAACCCAAGCTGTTTAAGATCAGGTTAAGTAGTTTCACAACGCTTTATATAAACTTTCCGTTAATTTTTGGTTTAACACAGAGTTGAATGCAGCTGAAAGTGTGACAGCAGCATGTTTGTATGCAGCAAATGGCCCATCACACAACACTTGATTTAGGTCTTGTGAGAGGGTCAGCAAATCACTTCTGTTAAAGAATAAGAGATATTAAAAACATTAAAACAACAGTAAAATAAACATTGCTGGTGCAGCAAAGGTGTAACAAGGCAACTTAAAAATATATTATTATATAAAACTATTTTACATAATATTATAACCGTCAACTATATAAATAATAAATATATATTAACGCTAATTTATTTGTAAATATTTCAATTTAAAATGAATTCAAAGTATCCAAGTGATGTCTAAGAATCCCGCCCATCAACTTATACATTATAAACAGGTCCACAAGGCTTATGCAACTCTGTATGCGCTACACCGAATGAAGCGGTTACCTATCCCCTTTTTGTACATTGTGTAATTCAAACTCTGTGGGGACATATATGCATGTTTTTTGAATGTCCACCTATCAGTACATTTTGGGATAAGGTCTTTCAAACTATCTCAGAATTGTGTGATATGTTTATTCCTAAATACCCCAATATCTGTTTATTGAATTATGATTATGATCTAAACTTTCCAACGTACAGTAGGATATTTCATACTGCACTAACTGCAGCCAAGAAGGTTACATTTAAAGAGCCCCTATTATGGGATTTTGAAAATGACCTTCCATGTAGCGTTTAACAGCTCTAAGTGAAGTGAAATATCCAGCAAAGGCTTAAATCTGAAAGTGGACAGTATTTCAAACTATTGATTCATCTATAAAAGAGTCGACTCATAGTGGTTCGAATGAATCGTCTTGATAACGAGTTTTTAGCTACTTCGGCGTGACGTGGATGTAAAATATAAGCCCCGCCCAATTGTTGCGCACGCAAACCCGGGAAAATTGAAACCTGCAGTCCTATTCACTAATTCAGTAGCAAAGAAAAACAGGAAGACACACAGATCCCAGTTGAATCAAGTCATGAAGACGCTGTGCTTAGCTGGATATTATTGGAAGTGAGAGGGAAAGTTAGTGTTATTTTCTCAACCCAAAGATGAAACCATGAAGAGTCAGTAGATGAGGTTTATTTTAGCAAAAATACCTCAGCATTATAGCCCAACCTGTGCTGTTCCCGTCATTTTTCTGACGAGTGCTTCAGCAATCCACAGGCTTACAATGGGAGATTCGTCAGACGTTTGTTAAAGGAAATCAGAAAAGACTATTGATGTATGAGACTTTGACAGAGCTCAACAGGACAGGTCAGTACAGGACAGAATAGTTTAGCTTTTGTCGCTGTGTGGCTTAATACTGAATGTGTGTCATGGTTAAGAATAGAGCAATATGCTGGTGTTTAACTGCACTGCTTTAATGCACACACAAAAAATCTGGGAGACTGGAGGGGGTTAGGTTCGGGGTTGAGGTGTCTGAATAACACTGTAGAGAACTGAGTACTGTGTACTGTGGTGTTAGTAAGTTAACTACTATGAAGCGTGTTTCGGGCGTCCGCTACGATCGGATCCTTTACCAATGTTGGCGACCCTGGGGTTTCACAGACCGTACCAAAATGCTGAGGACCGGGGACTGGTTAAAAATTACGGGAGTTTTCCGGGATAAATACCAAAATGGGTGGGTGGCTGGAGATGGGTCTAAAATACGGGAGACTCCCAGGAAAAACAGGAGTGTTGGCAGGTATGCTCACACATACACTATGACTACTTCAATATTGTTGATAAGCCGCGCTGGGCATTTCACTTTGTCTCACGCTGAAAGCTGTCAACCAATCGCAACAAACTATTATCGGTCCAATCAGCGCAGATTAGCATCAGGAGGGGTTTGGGAACAAATGAATCACTGAACAATTCATATGGGAGTCGCTGGGATAATTAGGTAAAAATAAATGCATATTATAAGACAATGAAAGTGTTTTTTGACCTTGCATGCATATCAGCTTGTTGTTGGAGACCCATAAAACCAAAATATACCCTTTTAATGTATAATAGGGGCTCTTTAAAATATGGAATGAACCCACATTCCCAGCGGACAAAATGTGGCTTATTGAACTGAAAAAAATACTGCGCTGTTAAAACATTTTACAGCAAAAATTAACAGAGCTAAACCCCAAACAATCAAAGTATGGTGTGATTTTATTGAGAAAATATTCTTATATAATAACAAGATAAACTAAAGCATACTGAAAGATATATAATAATATATTAGAGGTGTATAAAGGTCACTTCTCACCCCAGAGTTTTTCTTTTCCTGTTTATTGTTATTTATTTATTAATTTTTACAATGTATTTTCAGTTAATGAAAACACTGGCTTGTATACAGTTGTTGCTAGCTATGTATGCTGGCTTTGTTCTGCAATAAATAAATAATCACACACACACACACACAAAAAGAATATTCAAAATAAATTAAGCTATTACTAATATTAACTGACAATTCAAAACTATTCCAATATATAATATTCAAATACAATAAAAATAATTATAATTCACGGCAAAAAGTTTATTATTTGTCCTTTATGATAAAATTAACAGAACTTAAAAGTTGATACTTTAAACAAGCACAATAATTATGACTAATTCATTGAGAAGCACATTGCAGTTTCATTCTAACTCATATTGGTTCACCCCAAAAACATCTCTGTTTTAAATCTGAGCTGCTAGTAATTATAATTCATTCTGCGCTGTGTCTAACTGATCTACACTGATCCACAGGCCCAAAATGAGCAGGTTAATATTTTAAATGAGAGCAGGAGACACGGGTCCTTCATTACACACCACCTTCAGAGAGCACCGTCTGTCAGGAACGTGCATTTAATGATCCTGAGGAAACGCTGCTCCTCTTCAAACCAAGACTAATCCCTCATCATTTATGCAGATCTCCAGATTCCCAGTCTCATCAAGCACTGGCACACAATTCCCAAAGTACAGCGGATGAAATCCCATTGATTCTGCCAGCGGCTGTTTGCGTGATTGAAGAAGACAAAGTAGTTGGAACGAGAGAAAAAGATGACATCGGAGCTCCTCTGAGGTTTTGATCTTTGTTCAGCGCCCGAAGGGGTTTTGCCCTGTAGCATTTGCATCTGTCAGGACAAATGTAGTACAAGTTCTTCCAGAGAATAAACCACCAGAGGATGTGCTACAAATAATCAGCATGCTTCACTCTGACAGGCTGAACATTTTTCTGTCAGGCCCTATTTTTACCCATCATTATTTCCATTTTACTGAAAACTGCATTTATGGACACTATGGGAAATATTATCAGATTATTTTTTTTGTAATTAGGTTTGATAATTATATATAGCACAATTTATTTAAATCAAGGAAGTCCTAAGAGTCCTAATTACATTTTTGGGGAACGCAGTAACATAAGGAATAACATTTTACATTTTTGTAATCTGATTACAGTTACCAAAAGTCAATGTAATCACGTTACTTGTGTTAGAAATAAACTTTTTAGAAGAAAAAAATGCTTCTTTTAAATCACGTTTTCTACTGCAACATCAGTTAATGAGCATGCGCTTTTAAATTGCTGGAGAACGCGATCTGAAATGAATGCTGTCGAGAGTGGTTGCTTATTCAAGTTGAAATACAGACATTACTTTGATTTCATTGAGCGTGAAAACAAAAACATTAAAAAAAAACTTTCAACTGCTTTTAACTCAACCAATAACTTGTTCTAGTACTTGAACAGCATTCTAGAACTTGAACAGCACTCTAGAACAATACTCGTCACCAAGGAGGACACCGGCGCCCAAAAACATGGCGGCCCAACTCAACCTAAACAGGCTAAATCAGATTTTTGTGCAGCATCAGGAGTAAAGGTATCTTCTGAATGTGAAGTGTAGCTGCTTATTGGGCCATTCACATATTGCGTCTTTTGTGCACGCAAGTTTGTTATTTCCAATGGAGACACACATTGGGAGCGCATATTGCGCGCGCTTGCAATTTCCAGGTGCATCAGTTGAAAACTGCTAGTCACGAAACAAGAACTGACCAATCAGCTTCATACTTTGCATGGAATATACACATTTCGGTAGACTAATTACCTCAGATAAGCACAGAACACCCAAACACTGCCGTCGGATGTCAAGGGTTACAGGTATCCAGTTTTCTTTTAAATGTCGACTTTTGTGTTCAAAAAAAAGAAGAAAAAAAAGACAAAAACAAACAGGTTTATAACAAGTAAATGATGAGAGAATTTTTAATATTTTGAATATGTCAAGCTGCTGTGATCAACCCATTGTAATGTTTTACAGTAAATATCAAATTACTGAAAGAGCTGCAGTTTATTTAGTATTTTTAATATGATTTAAAAGTAACTTCAATGTAAAGTAATTCGTCATCTGATTACATTTTACATTAAGTAATTAGTAATGTATTCAGATTACAATTTTCCAGTAGTAGTCAGTAATTTGAAATTATTACTTTCTAAAGTAACTTACCCAACACTGCTCATGATCTCGACATTCATTTTCTCGTGATCTCGACATACAGCAACAAAAAGTAGTTTTTTTGTGATCACAGCTATATTTTTTGCTTTTACAGTTTGTAGGTATTAATTATTATTATTATTATCATTATTAATATTATTATCATCATTATTGTTTATTCCCCTTATTATTTATTCCCAATGGTTACCATTTTAGAGCATAGGTTCTAGATGGCGCAAAATAAGTTGTTGCATGTATGAATTGGATTATGAAGGATGAAGATCCTGCTTTTGCTTTATTTATCTAGTTATTTACTATTACTTTAAAATGTGAATCCCTACAAATAATGCCATACAAAGCTACTATATGCGTGTCTAGGACATGCTCTTAGAATAAGCAGAAATACACTCGAGAACAACTTTCGTTATGTCGAGATAATGAGAAAATTAAGACGTGATAATTAGAACCCAACTTTTGATATATTGAGATCACAAGAATATTAGGTCATGATCTCTAGAAAACAACTTTTGATATGTCGAGACCATGAGAAAATGAAGTCATAAGGACTTATGTATATAATAATAATAATAATATATTTTTTATTAAATATAAAAAATCTAATTTTAATATTTTAATAAATATAACCTTAAAAATATATTTGTAGTAATTTAAAACTTATTTTCAGTCAGTTTGCTAGGCTACAATTTTTCAATATTAACCGTCCAGCTTTAATTACCAAAAATATTTAAGTTATGAACAAATGAACATATTTTCAACATATGTAAATACCAACAATGATGACTTGCAAAATTAATTGGTTATATGTCGAAACTGGATATTTTATTCTGCACTTCAACATAATTTTTTTTACATTTAAATCGTCTCTACTGTCATCTACTGCTTCCCTTATTTAATATTCAATATCACTACTAATTAAACACGTCTCAGAACGAACATCCATATTTCATCCAGCACATCAAATGCTGTTTAATTTCACTTGTAGAATTTTGTTTATTTAAAGCGATGAATAACCATTCTAGAAGTTAAATCCCCTGATTTAAATCGAATGTGTTTCAGTGTTTTTTTTCAGCCCAACTCCTCGCTCACATCTCTCTCTCTACTTTCATGCAGAGCTTCAGAACTTTAATTTCTCCACATTTCTTCACTTCTAAATGCTATTAGGAATCAGAAGCATAGCTGGAAATCAGGATCCCTTGACTGTACACTGCTCTTGGCTCCATACCTTTTTAAAATGTAGAAATTGCTCTGAGATGCTCTAAACCCATAACTTCACCCGACTAGCTACAAGCCCTGATCCTCATTAGCATATTCAACTGTGCACATTTTTCTAACCAAACAGACCAGAGAAAAATACTATTGCTCTGTCAAAAACAATGAATTCTAATTCATAAATATAAATACAGTTTTTAAAGTTGGGTAAATGGAGATTTTTGTGTTAACTCAACCGTTACAATGTGGTAATTCAGAAGCTACAGTAGATAAGCTACAGCTCTGGCCGTATTGCTCATTTCCACTTCATCATTTAGAGTAAACAAGTCATTTATAAAAAAATAAATACAAAAAAAAACGCATCTATTTTGCCTTTATGAGCCTGTGTGATAAGCTAAACAGGCCATGCGCTATAAGCCAGAGTTTGTTTGTTTGCCTTTAACACCATGCTAGCTTCTATGGCTATTGCCTGTGAGAAAATGTATGCTGAAATTATACTTCATGAAATTATAATAATTAATTTTTAACTATATCTCTAACTCTGTTTAACTATAGCTCTAAACTCTACTTGGTTTCTATAAGCCTGAGAACTTGCTTCATGATGGAGTGGCAAAAACAAGGGCCTAATTAACCCGGGCTTGTGTCTGGCTTTTCTCTTGGCAGTTGTTAAATTGGTTGTTGTATCTTCCTCTCTTTGTATTTCAAGGTAGAAGGAGATTCTTCTAAAGTGAAGGTCTACAATGCTGCTATCTCTGCAGGGGTTGGATGAAGATACACTCCTGTTTCATGTCCTTTATGAGCTTCAAGCTGAGGAGCTCGACCAAGCATTAATCGCATTAAACCATTATTTGACTGCAGAGAGATACCTCACAGCCTGTGTTAGCCCCCCTGCCATTTATGGAATTTTAACACCCTATACATTTTCTTGTTTTCATTTTTGTTTAAACAAACTACAGTATACAGTACATACGATATAGAGATTTCACTTCAAATTAGAGCTGCTTTGGAGTGAAAAATCTAAGCAATTGTGCATGAAAACGCTCCAGGCTTGCTGCTGTGCTTGTAAGTAGAGTGGCACAATTTGGCCCCCAAAATATCACAATAATACTAGTAATAATAAAACTTCAACAATGAGTAATCAAGGACATTTTATGGTGATTTTGTCAACAAAATATTCCCCAAGCATCATATTTTAATAACTTATATCACTAATTTTGAATATCAGGTTGCGGTTACCAAATTGACGTGGTGTGGCAAGTGACAATAACACACGTAAAGGCCCTATCATACACCCGGCGCAATAAGGCATAAGATGTGTTTGGCGTGATTTGTTGCTATATTCAGACCAGCGCAATCCATTTGCGCTAAAGGAGGTGTGTTAAGGCACATTGTTGGTGCGCTGCTATTCTGAGAAACTGAAATAGCCGCTGACCACATGAAAGCTGGTCTTAAGTCCAGCGCAGAGCGCGTTAGTCATTCACCTATGCAGGTTCAAATGCTTACACAATGCTTAATACACACAGGACATACAGCAACACACAAATATCTTTACATAAGAAAAAAATAAAGGATTAAAATGTTACAAAAATTATTATTTATTCCATAGATATAAAAAAAACACTACCTCTATGCCTTCTTCATGCCTCCATGCATTTTTTCAGTTCATTCATGACAATTGGCATTTTTATTATAATGTTAATGTTTATTATATGTATATTTGTATTTGTTTTAATAAAAACAAGTTTAGATTTGTCCATCTGTCAAGTTTTGGAGACGTATGCATCACCATATGGGGCATAAGAAATAGTTTTTAGAAAAACTGAATTTACAAATAGATTTGAAACAAATCTTCACGCTTAAACTAAATTAAATATGTAGGCTAATGGATGTCTCCAGTGGAGTGCGTACACTGAAAAAAGTGTTGCATGCAAAACTGTTGCAAACAATTTATTTGTGTTGAATTTAAACAAACAATAATTTTTTTCAGTGTACAACACCGTTTCCTTATCCACGAAAGTAAAGGAGTAAACTAAAGAGTAAAAAGTAAAGAGAAAGTAAAGAGGTAGAATGGAGGAGGCTCGTTCTTTATCCTCGCATTGCAGATGGTCTGTTTAACCGTTTTCTCGCTAGTGAAGCGTTCATTTTTCCACTTACAAAGTCTGCCATGTAAACAGCAAATGCACCATGGCGCTACGCAACTGGTTTTTAAACGGAATGGGAGATGAGACTCTGATTGGTTTAATGCACATTATGCTCAAAACACACCCATAACTCATTAAGAAAATAAGCACAACCCCGGTACACCATGCGGAGTGGCACAAAACTGTATTTTTCCATCCTTAAAATAGCAAAAGTGGATTCAGACATGCCCTTAATGCTTTTGTGCCATGCGCTTTAGACTTTTCACCTAGATCGTTAAAATAGATCCCAAAGACTGGGATATGTCTTTCTTGCCAACATATAGAACAAAAAAAGCTCCTTATAAAAAACAAAAGTAATATTGTAATAACTTTTTTATATGGACTTGTGTGTTTTTACAGATCTGCTTGATGTCACAATGTCACCAGCAAAAACATGTAATTTAGTGCAGTTCTCTATATTTGTATGGCCAGAATGTGAGATGAACTTCTATGATGCTGTATTGTAAATCAAGATATCTTTCTAGCTGTATAAACCTAAGCTGCTTCAGTCCAGTAAACGTTCATATTGCTAACAATATATTACTTTTCACTAAAGGTTCTACAGCAAAAAACACAAAAAACACAATATGAGGAGGGATATCTCAACACTTACACAAAAAGTCCTCTTACCCGTTAACAACCCAACAATCCATCAACCTGATACTAGAAGGCATATAGTAAATTGGATTAAACAGGTTTTTCATCAAAGTTCAGATGAAGTCGATCTTTTAGAGCCCTTTGGAATTTGCATCTGCAATGATCTGATCTGTAAAAATTACCCAGCATTCCTTCAGGACACCATGCAGCAAATAGATTCTAAGGACACCAAATGAAGATAAGAAGAGTGTTGAAAATAGAGTAATTGGAGGGTTGCTCAAAACTGCGTTGGTTAATAAAAGCAGCATATTACAGGGAAAAGTTAGACTGCTAATATACAATAGATGAGATTTCAGTCCACAACAACAGGGAGAATGTAATTAAAAAAATCAGGGAGGACTTTGGTTAATTATGCTAATGAAGAAGCATGCAAACTGGGACCTATAATCGTCTTTTAAGCCAGATCTTTTATCACCCTTCGGGGTTTGTGAATGCGACAGGGATTGAGGTGTGATGTCTGCTGTGTGGAGATTGTGGCAGACACATATTTCGCTCTAAAGGAGATATCCAGCTCTTTGGAGGGCGTTTAATAAATCAGCTGAAGTGGTATAATCTGAATAGCTTTACCATTATACGCTATATACAAAATTCAAAAGCCTGCAAACAATATTGATAGTAGTAGTCTATTCTAGACTTTGGTACCAAGTCGATACCTACTTTTTAGAAAACAATGGTACTGGTAGTACTGAGAACTTTAATCTTCTACAACTTCAATCACAGACATGTTTGTTTAGTGTGTTAACCCAGTGGCTAACAAATAGCGTTTACGGGTGTACTCACGCTAGACTATTCGAACCTTGCCCAGGTTCGTTTGACCCCCATTTCCAGTTTCGTTTGACAAGTGTAAGTGCTCCGAATCAGGCCTCGGTTCAATTTCAGTTGGCCAGCCCTGGTCCGGTTGGAAGAGGTGTGCCAGAGCACAGTTCGGTTGGGCTTTGGTGTGGTACGCTTGTAGTGTAAGTGCAAAGCGTGCTCAGAGACGCATCGTAACTTTTAAGGGACTGTTTTCATATGGATTTATTAATCATTCTTACTTTTCACTGTCATAGTTTATTAAAGATACAAACCCCCTCACTGCACATCAGCTGCCACCTTCAGCAAACCTCCTAATTTGTGCAGCAAAGGACTTTCATGAACATTTATGAGCGTCAAAAGTAGTGGAGCTGCTCAGCCTGTGTGTCATCGC
Organism: Danio aesculapii; assembly: GCF_903798145.1. Lineage (NCBI taxonomy): Eukaryota > Metazoa > Chordata > Actinopteri > Cypriniformes > Danionidae > Danio > Danio aesculapii. The sequence goes on along the minus strand of NC_079453.1, from coordinate 24,792,732 downwards.
ATCCCAAACGACTTAAAATAATACAAAACAATAGAACTAAAGCAATGTCCATCATACGGAGCGAGAGCGCTTCCCTTCTGTTAAACTGAACAGTCGCATCATCGATGACATAAGCATGCTCAGGCTCGGAAGGCAATAAATGCGAGTATGGGGAATAGAAGAGGCGGGTCAATCGCACCTTTGCATGGTTCAAGACAACCGTACCTAGAGTTAGTACACCCTAAGCAAGTCAGAATGCAATCAATATAGCCAACGAATCTCGAAAATCAATTACAACCAAAACAATATATAAACAACTTAACAATCAACAAATTCCTTTAAGTGTTTTTTAAACAATTTGAAAATAAAAAAAATATTAAATTAAAGAGCCCATATTATACATGAAATAGGGTCATATTTAGGTTGTAAGGGTCTCCAACAACAGTCTAATATGCATGCAAGTTCAAACAACACTTTGATGGTCTTATAATCTGCATTTATTTTTACCTAATTATCCCAGCGACTCCCATATGAATCGTTCAGCGATTCATTTGTTCCCAAACCCCTCCTCAGCGCGAAGCTAATCTGCGCTGATTGGACCGATGACAGCCTGCTGCGATTGGTCGACAACACTGACAGGCTTCAGCACGAGACAGAGTGAAATGCCCAGCTGCTAATCAACAATATAAAAGTAGTCACAGTGCACACACGCTTCATAGTGGATTTTGGCTGCCAGTGGGTGAATGTAAATACAGACGATGGACTAGAAAATACTGACGACTAACTATTTTATTGAGCAAAAAGTCCAAGAACTGGCGAGGAGATCTCCTAGCCCGTCGCAGACTACTTGCTCTTTTCACACACACACACGCGCGCACGCACGCAAGCGAACACGCGCACACACAGGGCCGGCGCGTCCATAGAGGAGACCTAGAGCGGCAGAATAGAGAGGGGGCGGCGCTCGGTTATAACCGCGAATCGCTCCGTTATATCCCCGGCGCTCAGTTATATCCCCACACACATACACGACACACATTACAATCCTCCCCGAGGACATGACACACACGCCTAGAGCGCCAGTTCAGCTTGCTGGGTGCAATTTATACACCTCACCTCGAAAACTGAGCTGAACTATTTTGAAACTTGACCGTTGCATGTGTGTAGCAACAGCTGACGATCCGTAAACAAAGCGGCATGCGTCGCGTTTTCAACGTGGCTTTACACGCGATATGAGAATATAAAGAGTAAACCTGATACAGCACACACAGTTACAAGTAACAAAACACAACTAAATACATAATGTGCAAGATAGAGTAAACGAGGCAACAGTTTTAATCGCACGTACTTACACTGGTGAAATGGGGGTAGAAACTGATTCATGATGCACTGATCCATGTTCTAACAGTCTTAACTGATCCTTCCTTTAACAAACTGATGAAGTCTTCTTTTTAAGCATGTAATTTCCAGAAGCATTCGATCTGCTCAAGGCTAGGCTATTTTGCTGAGGTTTCATCTTTGATTAGACTGTCAATAAAATCCATCTTCACAGCGTGACTTCATTCCACCGCTGTCTCAGCAGAGAGCTGTGTGTGTGTGACTTTTTTTTCTGTTAGTGGGCGGGGCCACAGGTTTCAAATCTCCCGGGTTTGCGTGTGCAACTACTTGTGTTTCATAGCCGTGTCATCACGAAACACCTAATGACTCGTTATCAAGACGACTCGTTTGAAGCACTATGAGTCGACTCTTTTATAGATGAATCAATAGTTTTAAACACTGTACACTTTCAGATTTAAGCCTTAGCTGGATATTTCACTTCACTTAGAGCTGTGTTACACACTACATGGAAGGGCATTTTCAAAAACCCATAATATGGGCTCTTTAAGACATTTTTGCTATGGTAGCAAATTTAATCGCTCCAATGAAATGTTAATATTTTGAAAACACCAGCGGAATATAGTGTGAACTGAAAACTTAATTAAAACCTATTGGAATTCAATTCAAATTATACAACAAAACGTATAAACTTTTTTGGTATTAAAATGACCATTACAGCTACATTTACAATAATGTTATTATTACTAATTTATTAATAATACTTAGATTTTGAAATGCATCCAAGAAAATTGCACCATTTACATTTTACAGGTTTTAATTTTTTCATTTATTCAGGTTAATGACCATATTGTGGCTCGCAATAAGTATTATTAGGGCATCAAGATTTTTACCAGCAATATAAAGCCATTCATTTATTTGAAACTGCTAAACTGCTTCCTTGTCCTCATTTGTAAGTCGCTTTGGATAAAAGCGTCTGCTAAATGACTAAATGTAAATGTAAATGTATTTGAAAAATCTAAATCTGTTAACTCACTAATGAGTCTTTGTAACTATAACATAACGTTTTAACATCACAGACTGCATCTTTATAAATACAATCATGACTGATTAATGAATACCAAAATATCAGTAATGAACATGTGCAATGAAACATTATATGCATTGCTTATAAGTAATAATAACACTATTTTAAAGGTAGCTATAACTCCTATTATAATGCAGTATACAGTAGGTTTTGTTGCATAGATGCGTTTATAGAATTGTTATGCTTGATTAGAAATGATTATATATTAAGCTATAATTTGTTACAGACATAGGGCTTCGTAGAAAGTGATACAAAAAAAGCTAAACAAAAAAGGGCATATAACAATCACAACCAATGCATGTCCAACCGTATCAGATAGGTAGAAATGGGAACTAGACAGGAGGAAAGAGCACTGCTATAGAAACACGCGTATGGATAATGTGAAGAATGAGGACTTTCAGCGAGGTCAACATGTCAGAAGCACAATGGCACACCATAGACAGTCACAAAGATGTGACCTTCAGAACATCAGCTGTGGATTTACCCCGCATGAAGGCTGGAATCTAAAATGCATTTAAAGATGCAATGCGTTTAATACAGGCAAAAGAAACAAAGCACTCACCAGAACAGCACTAAACTGAGTCTATGGTTTTCCATTTCAACTTAAAATATGGTGGGGGAGAGAGCTTGACGTGCTGCAGTTTAAGAAAACACAATTACAAAAAACACCAGCAAATTAAGAAAAGGTCTTCATCCGTTTGACACACATTAAAAAACTAACATTTAAACACGTTTTTTTAAAAAATAAATAAATAAATAAATTTCAAAAAGCCTGAATTTTCCCACAACACAAAAAGAACGAAATACAAAGTAAATGTTTCAAAGGGAACCCAAAAACGTGACGGATGCTGCTGTGCCATGACTATTGCTCGATGAAGTTGTAGGTGATTTTTGAAGTGTTTTTTTTTTTTTTTTGTTTATTTTAATATCCCAATTCCCGTGTCTTTAGTATATATTAGCCTAATGAACCATAACCTAAATAGCCGGGTCCGTCACGTTTTAGGGTCTTTTTGAAACGTTTCCGTTGTGTTGTGTGAAAATTCAGCACGTTTTATTACTTGTTTGCTTTGTGTGAAAATACAGCGTGTTTTTTAATGTGTTTGCATTGTGAGGATTTGCAGCACGTGTGCTGTCAAACTGATGAAGATCTTGTCTCAATTTGCTGCAGCATTTTGTAATTGCACATGTTTTCTTAAATTGCAGCACGTTGTCGGCACCAATAGCCTAGTGGTAGTGTGTTGACACATAGCACCATGGTGCTCACGGCGACCCGAGTTCGATTCCCGGCTCGAGGTCCTTTGCCGATCCTTCCCCTATCTCTGCTCCCCACAAGTTCTTGTCGGTAAAATCTCCACTGTCCTATCCCAATAAAGTTGAAAAAACCCCTAAAAATAAAATAATTATAAAATTGCATCTAATATTCATCTAATACTTATATTTCTCTCTGTACCACTAAACCAGATTCAACCTCTTTTCAATTAAGAATTACGTTTAAAAATAACTTAAAACATAAAAAATCCAAAAGAAAAGTCTTTATTTGAAACAGAAGTCATTTTTAAAGTTGCAAATTTCATTAAATGTCACAAATTAAAACAAGCCTTTGACTGGTGGCATGAACAAAATTCCTTTTACCTCACATCAAATCTTGGTAGAAAAACACCAACATACACCTTAAAGGCATAGTTCACTCAAAAGTGAAAATTCTGCCATCATTTACTTGTTTCAAACCAGTTTGAATTTGTTTGTTCTGTTGAACACAAAAGAATATATTTTGAAGAATCTTGGAAATCTGTAACCATTGACATCCATAGCATGAAACACAAATACTACAGAAGTCAATATGGGTAAAAGTTTACAACGACCTTCAAAATATCTAAAAATTTAGTAAATGATAGCAGAATTTAAAGGGCACATAGGTTTTTTTGTGTCCCCAGAATGTGTCTGTAAGGTTTCAGCTCAAAACACCCTTCAGATTATTTATTATAGGTGTTTGAAGTGTCTATATTATAGCTGGGAAAAGGTTTTTGCTGTTTTTTGGCCCTTTAAGGCTACAGGGAAAATAGAAATACTACAGTAAGAACTTTAACAATCAGTATTTGATGCATTTTTTGTGGATTTGCAACAATGAGTCACACACAAGGTCACACACACTCAGCGAGGACGCAAACACATAGCGCAGATACACACACACACACATAGCGCAGCAGACACACACACACACACACACAGAAAGAGAGAGAGAGAGAGAGAGAGAGAGAGAGAGAGAGAGAGAGAGAGAGAGAGAGACAGTGCATTAAGCTTTGCACTCGTTTTGCACGCATATGTGACATGATACTGGTAATCTCCACTGCTGTATGGATATCTGTTATGTTAATGTACAAAATAAACCCGATTTAACGTCCACAAACCACGATTGAAGCGTCTTCTTTTATAATTGTTCTGATATGCGGCTGTGCTGATGAAGTGCATCGCTGTAATTCATTACACACATGCTCTGTTTTAAAACATTTTAAACTTGTAAAACTCACTCTTGATCACATTTGATGATAATTGATGATCCTAGCAAACTGAACACACCTTTTATTCCCGGATGCTTTGCGCTTGTCCTCTCTTGTTGATATGATTATACACGTGACTACCAGACATGTTAATGGGCACAGCTGTCAATCAATATTGGTGGGCGGGGGGACCGCATTCCTATGTAAAGTTACGATCTGAAAACCGCTCCAATTGGTCCACCGTTTTTATGTTGTTACATTTGGAAAAAAAAAGGACTTGGTGTTTTTATTTCACTCCAATATGACAGCTTATACACTATACTTACACACATTTCTGTCCAAACAGCTTGAAAAGTAGATTTTTCACCATAGGTGCCCTTTATATTTTGGAGTATTTTATTCTGTGTTCAACCAATGAACAACACCTGTGTTTTTTAACCGTTTTTAAATATGCACTGTCTCTTTAAAAGTCTTTAGAGATTAAAGGTGCAGTAGGCGATCTGTGAAAATGCTAACGTTAGCATAATAGCATTGAAAATGCACATCCCTCCCTGCTGTCCAAAAGCCATGCCTTCTGAAGTCGTGAACGCACACACCGAATAGATGACCACAGACATCCTTACAACACTAGATCATGTCATTCACAGTGAAAACGTTATACTACTTTATAATACTGTACTTCCAAACATAAAAACCTTTTAAGAAGCTATATTATTTAGCAAGTTTTTAGTTGTACAGCAAGCAAATCCTAATGTGCAGTATTTCATGCATGTAAGGACTTCCATAATTACTGTGTGGTTAGCTTTGCTGATATCTATACGGAGACAACCAGTTTGTCCAACGTAAGCGCCATTGCAGACAGGACGGATGGGTAGAGGAATAAACAACCTGTAAAAATGTATCCTTGACGTCACCCATAGTTTTCTGAACAGCGCAAATAAAGCTACAAGTTATCGTGGCCAAACATCGCCATTTTGTTCGCGCGTCATCACCTTGACGATGAGTATACAAAAAAGGGCAAAGAGTTGGATCGTGAGCGGAGCTAAAGATGCCTGCTAGCATTTTGCTTAGATTAGTTTTTCTTTGAGACAAACGCTTAATACTTCATTACCTGCGACTCGTTTGTGTTCTAACCACATGTGCTTGGTTGTACACTATATCAATAAAGTGTTTAGTCTTTTAGAAACACTGTTGTAATACATTGATCCCCTAGGCTTTGTTCTTATGACGTTTTTCTCCAAGAGGAAAACCCGAATTACTTCCAAATACTTCAAATATAGTGTGTGTTAGTAAATGCAAGGCTATTTATAAAATCCAGGCATAACACTGTATGACAATGTTACAGATGACTGTTCTATCCCTGCTGAAAAATCCAGCTTAAACCAGCCTAGGCTGGTTTAAGCTGGTTTTTTCAGTAGGGATAGCCTACAGCTAATCAATCTGTCAGATTCTGGAGTGCATTCAAGCCTGAAATAAAATTAGAAATTATCTTAAATAAAACAAATACAATTATAGAGATGATATACATAACAATTGCACTCACCTAGGAAATGGAGGTCACTTGAATGGTTTGTGAGCACAATTAAGTGCATAGCACGCAATTTATTATCTGACAATGGTAATAAACTGTGTAAAGTCACATAAAATAAACAAAAATACGATGTTTATGCCGAGTTTAGCGGCTAATCGGCCAGAATGACATGACCGCAACCAGCGAGACCTAGCTGTCATTCAAGTGGCCACACCGTTAATTATGCAGGCTTAATATAGCTCAATATAAACAAAAAAATTTCACCCCATCATGGAGAGTAAATTTAGCTGTATAAACCAAAATCATTTTTTGCACCAGGCTGTAAACAGCTTTTTTTTTCTGCTGTAAAGTTGGCCATTTTAACATTGGGTCAATAGAAATGTGCTCTATTATGGAGCCAGGCCTAGCGGAATTTTGATGAATTGCCATTTCAGTTACTTCTGTACTAGCTTCACGAGGAAGAGCGGGATGTTGCCGCTTAGGAATAACAGAAAAAACGAGTTCTCAAAACAGAAATATCCAGCCATCCATATCACTTTTTACATTACACTTGAGTTACCAAGACAACAACCGACACTTTAACTCGCTGCTCCTTTAAATAGCCTTTGACCTCATTTTATGCAGAATTAAATGAATGCTTAGGTCTATTTAACTGACTATATTTTGCTTAAATTATCGATGCTGTAAAACATACCTTCTGAAATTGAAAAGGGTCACATAAACCTTTCCCTAGAAGTTTTTCAGTGGTTGAACAACACTTCCGTGCATATAGCCCATTCGCAAAAGAACACTTAAAACATTCATACCTGTCAGGTTTTGAACAGCATAGCAAAATCATACAAAACAGCATGCAAAAGCAATATTGAAAGTAGTTCTGGTTGATGTTTATTTGTCTGCCAGTGTCACTCTCTCACTGGTATGTCATCTCTCATCAGCAGCAAGTTATCGCACTGCACGTGAACATGACAGAATCTACCTGTGTGAACAGAGTGCACATACTTACAAATCAACATTTGTTGCTACCTATCATAATTTTTGGCCTGACATTTTTAATTGGACAAAAATTGTTTAGTCCTGTGCCTTACCCAGACTATAACAATTCATATAAATACATTTTGATCATTTACATGAATCATTACTATCGAAATGTGAAGAGGCTTTCAAACAGCACAACAAAAACCGTTTCTAAAGACATTCACCTATTGCACCTTTAAATTATTGGCAAATGGCTAACAATATATCAGAGTCATGAGGATGCATTTATTTTGTCCAATAAAACGGTGTCTAGAATTACAATGTTAATTGTGTCATTCTGTGCTCAAACAATGGACTACACCTGTGCTTCTAGCCGCATTTAAATGTGCACTGTCTCTTTAAAAGTCTGCAGCACTTAAATTATAGGCAGGCGGCAAACAATACCTCTGACAGTCGTGAGGCTGCATTTATTTTTGTCCAATAAAATTGGGCCTAGAATTAGAATATCTCTTTCGCTACTAGCACATTATTTGTTGGTGTGTAAAGTTGTCAAAGTTTATGGCCTAATTTCCTTTCCCAACCAACTGGTTTTAAAGGTCTTGGCTGGAATTATTCATTTAGGAAAAGACTTCATTGTTGTTGTCTAAAAATATGGCCACATTTATTGTTGTATAGTAAAACAATGTGGCCAATTCAGTCATTCCCATTGTAATCCCTGAAATGAGGAGTTTCACAGGAGGGTGAAACATAAATTTCACTCATGTTCAAGTATTAGAAAAATACTGACCATTTCATTAAAATCTCATATGTTAACTCAAAACCTGTCTATCTATCTGCCTATCTATCTGCCTGTCTATCTGCCTGTCTATCTGCCTGTCTATCTGCCTATCTATCTATCTATCTATCTATCTATCTATCTATCTATCTATCTATCTATCTATCTATCTATCTATCTATCTATCTATCTATCTATCTATCTATCTATCTATCTATCTATCTATCTATCTATCTAACCAGAGCTGTGGATAAATTGTTATTGTCTGTGTTAAGGTCTTTGAACACTGAAGTCTGAAATTTTCGTATGCGTTTTTTTTTCATATTCATATCCCAAATATTCATATCCGACTATTCATATTTCATATTCAAGTCTGATGTGTATTAAATAATCCATCACAAAATACTGCAAAACATTTAGGAGTCAGTTTAAGCAGCGATACTTTGTTCTCTCTTCTCCAAAGTAGAAAAAAGAAAGAAGAAAAGGCTACATAATGTCTCTATCCAATACTGCATATAGTGAAAGGAGAGTTCAGCGCATTATCAAAGAGCTGCGCTATGATTATACCGAAATGCAAAGTATATTTTAGAAAATGAGCAGAATTTTGATACATTGCTTGAGATACAGCACACATTCCCAAAGCAAATAAGCAAATCCTGCACAGAAACTGGCAGTACCTGTAGACATTCTAGTAGATGGTGGCTGCGCTGACGTGTCGAAGCAATGAACGAAAGTGGACCATGCTTTCTATTATAATGTCTATAGGCAGTACATCAAATTTATGGATACACACACACACACATACATACATACATACATACATACATACATGCCAAGCAGCAGCAGGGCAGAGGTGCATCAGTCAATGAATCCAGCATATGGAGGCTCTCAACGGTCCACCACATTCTGTCTTTATTTTATGCACCGTGTTTGTCATAAAGTTATCTGTGGCTCAATTGACGGCATCCTGCATTTTGTTTTTCACTTGTACGGTGGCTCTGAACAGTCAAAACACCTCCTAAAGTGCTTTTTTTAGGATGCGAAAAGTGAAAAAAAAAAAATTAACCCGGTTCAAATTTGATGAACAAAAGTTTCAGAGGTAGTGTGTCTATGCGATTGACACAACGTGATGTTGAATTTATTTTTTAACGTGCGAAAATAACGGAAGAAAACTTCGGATTCAGTGTGCAATAACCTTTAAATGTTATGAATTGTTTTTTTTTAGGTCTGTAATAAAAATCTGAATGAATAATATACAATTTAACTGTAAATTGTAATGTTATTTATATATTAATATTATGTTATTATTACAAATGTTACAGAAAATAGTACAGTATCTTAAATTCAGCCAACACAACATAATGGCCCACACAAAATTATTTAAACTGGCCACGTTTTTTATTTAATTTTCCAGCTTTTGCTGATGTTTCTACAGCAATTCATGCACTGAAATTAAGGGATGCAGAATTTAGCTTGAAATTATATGAAATTTATTAGCAGTTTGTAAATGAAAATTGTTTAAAAATGTTGTTTACTTCTCCAAAAAAAAAAAAAATCGTTCCGATATCCGATATTACAATACATAAAAAAAGAATAAAGAAGAGCAAAGAAACAGCATTTCTGTGAGGTAGCTTGAAGAATCAAGTATTAAATAACATAAAATTCTTCACTTTTGGACATTAAAGCAACAGTAAATATAAAAAAATCGAATATAAAACAAATTGCATCTCAACTTAAAATACCTGGAAGGCAATCCTAAATTTACATAACTCACAGATTGCTGTGGCAATGTTGTCGTCATCAACTTTATAACTTTATTATCACCAGACCGCAGATATACTCGCGCTTTCCTCTTCAAGCTGCTTCCATGTTCTACTTTGCTGATATTTAACCAATAGCGTCTCTGCAACAAAGTGATTTCATGCCGCATGAGTTGCTGCTTCTGTGTAAATTCAAGAAAGAGGTCTAACTTCTGTGCCACCGCATAACTATAAATCTGTTTAAAAAATAGTGAGAATATATATACATATATAATCAGAGTCCTGATCGGGAGGTAACGTCCCAATTACGATCGATTCTGAAATTTTAACCGAATTACAATCATGTGATCAAATCTGGACATCCCTAGATGTGATCAATTGTCACTAAAAACTACAACTGCATTTTACCATGAGAAAAAGAACAGGAAATAAACTCCCAGATTCAATCCAACCGATGAAACAGAAAAACAGAAATACAGATAATGTCTATATTCTGCAAGTAAACAATTCATAAACATGATTTGATTATCTTCAAATGTGGTGCTCACCTTGCCGGGAAAAAGTGTTATTTACAGAACTAACTTGTGGCCGGTGGGCAGAGGAATCTGTCTCAGGTGGGCTCTGTGTTTGAGATAAGCTGTTCTGCCCATCTCTATTATTCAAAGCCTGCTACTGCCAGTGGCTCTTCTTCCATAATCACAGAGCATTTTCTCTGCCAGCCACACAGTTGCTCGAGTCGAGACTGGTGTGTCATTCAGAAACACAACAGGAGCTGTGATAGTGACATCACATGACCTTATCTAGTGCGGGCAGAAACTTTACAATTTGCTCAACATGCCAAAGGCCAGTTCATTACTGCAAGCCAACAGACGGACAGATGTTATCACTTCATCACTACAGTATGATGCTAGACGATTACCACTGTAACTATCACAGAAAAAGATTATTTATGGCATGGTGCAGAAAAAAATGGCAAAAGGGTGCAAAATGCTCAGAGGAGACACCATTATCAATGACATACATAGGCATGACAAAAATATGAAAGATTTGACAGAGTACTGTATATAAACTAAGCTACAATTTTCCATTCAGTTTAGCATCAGCATGAAATGCTTTACAGTATAAGTGACAGATTGAGCCTGGATATTAACACAAAAGATGTAAAGGAGGAGGAAAACGAGGAATTTTAGATTAAGGCATGTGAAGGTAATTCAATCAGCAAATATATTGAAGTGACACTTCACCCTTCTTCTTTTGTGTTCAACAGAACAAAACGTCTAACTGATTATGGAACAAGTCAAGGGTGAGTAAACGATAGTGGAATTGTCATATTAGGATAATATGTCCCTTTAAATGCTGCAATATTACATAAGACAATCTGAAATTTAATTTCATGGAGACTCATCTTGCTTTGTAATGTGAGAGAAATGACAGGAGAGTAAATGTTGGATGAACTATCCGTTTAAATCTGTGTTGTGTGTGCTAAATGAGAGCGAAATTAGACTGTAACCTGAATTCATAGTGATTGTCATTTTCTGAAATGCTCTTCTTCTTACCCTGCAGTGCCTTAGTGCACATCATTTTTCATTCTTAAAGAAAATTCATTCATTGCATGTGGAAAACTACAGCAGCTCCATGGAAGTGGATACAAATTCAGTTTTCAGAAAGTTCAGTTTTTCCATCCTGAGATAGAGAATGCATGTATTACATACAGAATGTTTCCATGGCATAATCTCCAGCTACAGCAACCATTTCCTGCCAACTTTTAACTCAGAACAGGGTGGTGGAGCAAATCAAACTACATTTATTAGAATAAAAAGAACACATGAGCTCTAGAACTAATGGTAATTTCGGTAATGTTCCAAAATCTGAACTCTTTGTTTAAAGTTGTGTAAGAAAAGAAAAGAATTTTCATGAGTTTCTGGTGAAAAGCTGGTGTGTGTGTGTGTGTGTGTGTATATGGAAAAGACTGAATTAAATTGAGTGGGTTATACAACATATACATTATGGAACAATATTGCTAATGGCACAAAGAGTTGCTGTCATTTCATTTCCATCTTAAAGAGCAGACATTATACATTTGAGGGCTCCAGATGGCAATCATTGGCCAATGTTCATATTGAATTTTATTATATCACTGATAATTATATTAAAGGAGTAATGTGATTATTGTAGCCTATTACTGGCTAATAAGTCATATTAGTTATTAATTTGTATTTGCCATAAATGTCTTTAGGTTATTGTTATTCATAACAAATGGTACATAAACCATAGTTAGGCTACTTCTTATAGTAATGAGGCTGTTACCCACTCATCATGATCTACAAAATAAGATTGAACGGTTTTTCTTGATGAAAATTTATTTAAACATGGATTTGCAGACGATTGTAAATTAAGAGACAAAATTGCTTTCTAAACATATTATAAGATGTTATAATTATGAAAAGCTTATGTTGCTGCTACCATCTGAACAACTCCGAAATGACTCTAGAAGCAGTGCTCTTTAAAATGTTTGTCTGAAGCCCTGAACTTGTACATCAGGATGTGATATAAGCAGATTTCATTTCTTGATTTTGCATCTTTATGTATATTAGTCAGCATTTTAAATCAAGGCCAAACATCACAGGCTACTAAAGATGGAAGACGAAAGGAGGAAAGGGTTTTTGAGGGCAAAGATGGGAGAGCTTTCAGTTTTAAACTTAATGAATGCAACTGATTAGAAAAATAATAATGTAGTTAGGGGTGTCACAAGTTTAAGGTCCCCCTACAAATGATTCGTTTTTTCAAAAGTTCTTTTTTTTTCAGTCTACTCTACTCTGATTGTTCAGAAGTCTGTTGTGAAATGTCCTGTGCTTACTGTATATGTCCACCACCACGCTATTGTGAGTTCCACACAATTCCTTCATGTTGTCCCAACACAAATTTGATAAGTTAGCGTAATTGTTTTTACAAATTAAAGTGCATTAAACAACCAATTAAGTTGTCCCCCTAAAAACAAGAATTGTGCTCGATTCAGCTCATTTTAAAAAAGTAGTTGAAACAAGCAGAAAAAAGTGCATGTATTTCAGCTCTGGAGATGCCCTCAGTTCTGGCAAATACAAGACAAGTAACAAAGGCATTGGTTTTGCCATATCAATAAAAGCTCACACTTTAAAAAAGACTTTGGTTGTTTGTTTGTTTGTTTGTTTGTTGTTGTTTGTTGTAGTGAGTTTAAACAGCACAATTGTAAAGTTTTTAAATTCTAAATCCACTTAAATTTGTAAAAACAATTAAATTAACTTAATGAAATTGTGTTTCATGAAAAAACTGTCATTTTTTACAGCGCAAAATAGATTTAGGATCAACAACTCAAACCACCATCGCAGGGTTAATTTAAGGTCTAATTTTCACAGTGGCGACTTTTGAATTATAATTTATGGGGTATTATGAAATGCTATAGGCGCACAATTCCTCTTTACACCAGCCTCAACAAAAAGTATGCCCATCAAACCCTACAAATTCAAGATAGTGGACTAAAAATGCAGCTGTACAATTAAACTATACATATTATGACTTAAGAAATTTTAAATCCAAGCCAATTTGAGTCATTTCAGTTATAACTGTGCATGTTGCATGAGTTTTCATTCTCCTTGTTTTTTGAAATTCTGAGAATAACCACTAATCACACATATTTCTCAAACACAATGGCCAATAAATAACTGCGTTAATTAATCACCTCTGAAAATGACAGTTTTAGTGAACGTGTTCTATACATAAACAAAAAATGAGAATGAGAAGTTATTCATTTGAAAGCATTCCTAGTTTTTGTAAAAGTGCACAAGTCGTGCTAGAATAAATGTTTTGTCTCAGCAATTAATGCTTCTTGACATGGCGTCGACAACACAATCCTAACTAAACTGTAATTACTGGTGACTCATTTTGACAGTTCTAAACTGTTTTCCCCAGTAACTACTTGGCATGATCATTGTTCTTAAACCTTGGCAGATGTTTTACATCTCAAACACTATCTGAAATGTAATAAATAAAAAAGTAACTGTACATTGTGAAATAAAACAGAGACAAATTCTACGAAAATTTTGTAGCTGCTACTGCCAAACAAAATATTGTTGAGATGAAAGAAAACAATTCTACCTGATTTGGTCATAATATTTGTGATACTGCAACTGCCCTAAATTTGACAGACATGACAGCAAAATTAAAGGATTAGTCCAACCAAAAAATAAAAATTCAGTTATTAATTACTCATCCTTGTGTCCTTTCAATCCCATGAAATATTCTTTCATCATCAGAACACAAACTAAGATATTTTAGATGAAATCCAAGAGCTCTTTCATCCTCCATAGATACCAACAGTCACAAGACATCCAAAGTTCAAGAATGGAACGGAAAACATTGTCAACTGTGATTCAATTGTGATTGAAGCTCCATGAACAATTTTGTGCACCAAAAAACTGTAAAAACTATTTTGTTTGCATATGTCTCCCATATTAGATCAGTGCGCACAATTAGAAAAGACAATGGCAAAACGTTGCACTGCCTGTAGCAAACGGACAATACTTTAATTACTGTGGGTATTAGACTATTGATAAAATAGGGAAAAATCAGTCAAACAAGTGCAACTGAGCATGTTACAAAGCACCAATGCTAAACAAATGGCAAAAAAAGACATTGTTTTAACCTTTACAACACCAGAAGTACTGAAAATTACAGCTTCAGCATGGGTTTGTCGTCAAGAACGCAAGAAAGTGTTAACCATTTTCCATCCTATGATTTCAGATTCACCTTTAGAAAACAACACAAAAGAGTGGAAATGGTAAAAAGGAAAGAACACAAGGAGAAAGACAAGGGAGAAAACCAGAAGCTGTAATCACAGGATGCAGGTCCTTCTGCAGCCAAACAGACAATCTCAGACACTCAAATAACTTTTTCTTCCCTTCACTCGTGTCATTGTTCACTGCTCTCAACTCCTAACGATTACGATTCTGCATTCGTTAAGTTGCCACAGGCAGTAGAAACAGCGCTGTGGTCTCTGAATCACTGCTAATGACTGCCGGGAAGCAGAGAAACTAGATAAAGTGGGATGGGTCTAATTTTCCGGTGGAAGATGGGTGCAGTATGAGGCGTATGATAAAAGACTAGCCTGCTTTCCTGTCCGTTTAGAAGCTCCAGACAGAATGAGCTGGCCCAGAAAATCTCCTCACACATGCCGATCTGACAACATCCTGCCGACTACGCCAATGTCGGACAGAATTCTGGGCAACGGGTGGGTCATTTGTACTTGGACAGGAAGATGTAAGAGGACACGACCCCACCTTCTGCTAGATATCTGCTTCCAGACATAACCATGGCAACTGGTAGTTATTTGCCGAAGACAGTGGCGGTTTCGGGAGTACAAGGGCCTGCTGGAAATCGGGCACAGCAGTGTTGCTAATCAACACCACTGAAGCAAGAGGTTTCAAGCTTAATCGCTGAGCCTTTAGTCACTGAAGTACTTCATGTACTTCATTTTATAGGGTACATTGTGTGCCATAATAATGTTCATCAATCGAGTTTCAGCAACGTGAAAACATAATTATTATTCACTCAAAAACAATATAAACTCAACAGATTTAGACAAATGTGTCTAAATATGATTTAAGACAAACAATATGAGAGAGAAATAGGTCTTTGTATAAAAAAGTAGAAAAAGCTTTAGATCTTAGACAAAGGCTCATGTGTTTAAAAAGGAAATGTTTTTATTATTTTTGTCTTTTTCTTTTCATTAAACAATCGTATTTGTATTGCTTAAGGTGATAAATATTAACTAAACTTCTTCTCGAGTGTGATGTTTTGCATACTAATGAAGCATTTTTGCAGAAGTAGATGAAGCTGCTAGAAATGCAAATGCTGAGCTCTGCAGCAAAACTTCCTGTGAGCAGAGAATTTGCAGTAGAGAAGTCTAGTGCTTTTTGACGTTGTGCAGAGAATTAGTAGAAAAAGAGGACGTATGTATGGGTGCGGCCAATGGGAGACTGGAGAATGATTGACAAGCGAAGAATTTCACTAAACTCCACCTGTTATTATCAGTTGCCTATATAAGTTGAAGTCAGGAAATGAAAACTGTTGCGCATACCTAAATGTAACTCTTGCATTGATCTGAGGATAACAGAATTCTGTGAATCGAAATATTCATTTGTATACAATAGATCAGTGTTTCCCAACCCTGTTCCTGGAGGCACACCAACAGTACATATTTTGGATGTCTCCATTATCTGACCCATTAACTTCAGGTTTTGGAGTCTCTTCTGATGTTATGATAAGATGATTCAGGTGTGTTTGATTAGGGAGAGGTTGAAAATGTGGACTATTGGTGTGCCTTCAGGAACAGGGTTGGGAAACACTGCAATAGATTGCTAATACGTTAAACATTGAAGAAAAACCTCTCCTGACCTTCTTTATTAACCACACATGGAATTGATTAAATATTCCAACACTCATGAAAAATGAAAACAAAAACAAAAGTGTTGTTTATGTTATTGTTGAGTGTAATTATTTATCTTCAATTAGTTTATAATTCTAATTATTTTAACTAACAGTGGACGTGTAATACCTGAGCACATTCTCCGTTACGCAGACTTCGCTGGTGGACGTTTGGGATGTTTCCTCCACAACAACTGCCAATGGTGGGATGTGATCGGTTGCGGGAGGCTTCTGCTTGCTCGTGTGGGGCCGAACTTCCTCCTCTTCCTCCTCCATCCTCTCCTCTTTCCCTTTCCCATCGCTTTCATTATCACTCTCTTCTCCAAGGATGTCATCCACCTGGCCAAAAGAAGTTCAACGCATATATTAGGATATGTGTATATACCTAGGCAAGGTCTGCCATATTACCAATTAAGTTTATGAACATTTAAGTCAGTCAAAGTCAGCTTTATAGTCAATTCAACCATATATACAGAACATACCGAGAATCGAAATTGTGTTACTCTCAGGCCCTAGGTGCATAACAGAGAAGTCTTTTTACAAAAAATTGAATTTTAAAAAATATTTAAAATACAATTACACATATAATATAACCTAAAAATAGAACTAAAAATCAAAATTGGTAAACAATACAATTACACTTAAGGGCATATGGCAAGGAGTGCCAACCACAATTGTGCAGATATATACAAACAGTCTATAGTGCAAAAAGCTTGTAAATATGACAAATATGATAAAGTGTCTTAATAAAATGTTTATGTCAGTGAATTGCAGAGCTTGTGCAATAGTTCTTTAATAGTACACTCTCAGAAAAAAACATTTAAGGTCCTTAAGGAACAGTTTTGCACCTTTGGAAAAGTTGTACCTTATATGGTACAGAAAAGACCTCTTATGATACTGTTCTGTACCTTTTATGGTACAATTGAAATGAAGGTACACAATTGTTCTCATAAAAAAGGTACATAAGTGTTGGACAACTCCTTTTTTATTACAATATCTATGAAAATAAGGTAACACTTTTGATGGTCCATTTGAGTATTAGTAGACTGTTTGCTTAATATCTGTTGATACTGCTCCTTCAACAGACATTTAATTCCTTCAACAGACATTTAACTGACTATAAGAAACTTTGCAAGTACATGTCAACTTACACTAACCCTAACCTAACAGGTTACTTATAATCTAATTAGAATTAGATGGCATGTAGATGCAATGTAGCTTAAATTCAACAAACGGACCATCAAAATAAAGTGTGACCGAAAATAAATATTACTGGAAAGGCAAAGTGATTTATGAATAATTTCCATATTAAAACATGAATAATTTAAAAGCATATGTTTAAAGAAACTGCTGTTAAAGAAAACAACTGGTAAAACAAAACTATACAATAGATACTGTAAACTAAACATTTAAGGTATTTTTAATAAACTTTTGGTAAGCATTTTCTGATAAATGCATTTTTATTATTGATATCCGCACCTTTTGGCGTTTGCTTTCCACTAAGCATATGAGCTGGCACAAGTCCTGCATAAGTAAAGTGTTCATGCAGACATTTTAGTATAGTAAAAGTAATCAAACACTGTGCATATCTCGTTACAATGTTTTTCATAATTTTATTTTTTTTTATTTCTTTTAATTTCTTTTATTTTTTATTGCATAATTTTATTTATTTTATTTCTATTTTAAAATTCATTCATTTTCTTTTCAGCTTACGGTAGTCCCTTTAATAATCAGGGGTCACCACAGCGTAATGAACCGCCAACTTATCCAGCATATGTTTTACGAAGCGGATTCTTTTCCAGCAGCAACCTGTGACCAGGAAACATCCATACAGGCTCGAACTAGCGATCTTCTTGCTGTAAGGCGATTGTGCTAACCACAGCACCACCGTGATGCCCTGACTATATTGTATTATATGTAAATTAGACTTTTTAAACAGACTAGTAACACCACAATTTTAGAGAAAAAAAAAAAAAAAAAAATATATATATATATATATATATATATATATATATATATATATATATATATATATATATATATATATATATACATATATATATATGAGATCTATAGCAATAAATTGTGGAACACGTCGTCATTATTAAATAATATAAACTGAAAAAAGTTTCTGCAACATCTTGTGAGATTTAAACAAGAAGCAGACAATTTACTTCCAGAATATTGTGCATGATGAGATACACTAAGCCTTGAATACTTCTCTGAAGCATGTTGTATATATACTTCCTCCATACTCTTCCCTTCCATGTGCTCAAAAGTGGCCAAAATGGCAACTTGGACAGGTCTATAGCAAGGGATTCTGAATTCTTCATCTCTCTGAAGGGTCAACATAGCCTCAAACATTTTTCCTTAGTAGTAAATGTTCAGTGAAAATCATATTAGCAACTTGCCTTGAAATGTTTCTGAACTTGGGATTTGAGCTACTGTATGAAGGTTACAATCTGTGTTCATAGCATGATGAACTCTTCCAACAAAATCAATCAGTCTCGATATGACCATTTTAACATGTATAAATGTGAGCACTCAAGTGTTTAGCCTCGGTCTCAAGCTTTCACTGATACATGTTAGTGCTTTCATAAAGGCAAACTGGGGGCTCAGATCACCCCAATTATTCTTAGCGTGAGCCGTTAGACAGGCACTGGCAAAAATGATCAGCAACTTCACATACGACTGATCTCTCTACTAGCCCAATGTAATTGCTCTCTCCTCCTCTTGGGAATAGGAATCACACACACCATTTTCCCCCTTCTGCTTATTATTACAGTGAATGGAGCCACTGAAACGGCCTGCAGAAATATGCCAACCCCATATACACAGGTTATGAATGAGCTCAAGCAAGGGTGCTTAAAAAATAGACACGCTGAACTTTTTTTTCCAGTTTAATCTGACAGATAAGCGTAATGAGGGGGAAACATTTAATTAAAAGTAGACTTGTGTGTGAGGGGTGTTATCTAAAAGGATCTTGGTAGATGGAACAATCCCCAGGCACCCATGGGATGCAATTATGAACGGCAATATACAAAATCTAAGAAGAGAATTAAAGTCATACTTTACAGTAAGTTTTAACACTGAAGGAGCCATTAACTCTGCCTTTACCAGCAGGCAAACAGTCAACAGCAGGATTATTGCTGCACTCACAAATTCTTCATATAAAAAATTATCATAACTGATAACAATCAATTGGTATTTCTTTCTTCTTTTGGTTTTATTTGCTTTTTATCATAGTTATTGTTATCATTATTGTTATAAACTGAAGAAAAGACAGCATGGCTGAGTGCTGCTACTTCCGAAGCACATCATGTAGTAAAAATTGAATATAGTGAAAGTCTTCCAAAAAAACAAACAAACAAACAAATAATTTACGGTCTTAAACCACCAAAAATAAGAACAGTAACCAGGAATTATGGCTGCACGATATATCGTTTTGGCATGGATATCGCAATGTCTGCATTCGCAACAGTCACATCGCAGGATGTGCAATACAGAGTCTGAATTATAGTTGAACAGGAATTTTCTAGTCTAAATATCTCAAGTTAAAATTGAAAACAATATTACTACATAATAATGTATTATATTATTATATTATATTTTGAAAAGCATTTTTGCATTGTTACTTTTCAATTTCTGACTACCCAAAAAACATTTAATAAAGCAATTCAAACAATCTGGTGAAATTGTGTTCATATTGTATTATGTATTGCAGAAAAATAAAATATCGCAACATCAGGTTTTTCCAATTTCATGCAGCCCTACCAGGAACTAAATTCAATTCAATTCAATTCACCTTTATTTGTATAGCGCTTATACAATGTAGATTGTGTCAAAGCAGCTTCACATAAAAGGTAACAGTAAATAGGAACAGTGTAGTTCAGTTTAGCTCAGTTCAGTGTGGTTTAATAATCACTACTGAGAGTCCAAATATTGAAGGGCAAATCCAACGATGCGCAGCTCTACAGATCCCGAACCATGCAAGCCAGTGGCGACAGCGGAGAGGGAAAAAAAACTTCACTAAAGGCGGAAGTGAAGAAAAAAACCTTGAGAGAAACCAGGCTCAGTTGGGCACGACCATTTTAATGTGCTGCCTTAATGGCCCGTTTCCACTGAGTGGTGTGGTACAGTACACTTTTATGGCTGTTTCCACTGTCAAAAGGTACCTAAAAGCGAACCGTACCACTTTTTGGTAACCCTTTCGGAAGAGTACCTACGGTAGCACAACAAAAGGGTACCAAAAGGTGGAGCTAGGCACAGCTCAACGCTATTGCTTTACAGAGAAACATCACGAGCATGTGCACAAGCCAGGAAAATGAAAACAAAGGAAGCATCATTTTTAAATACACAGCCAAGACATTAGACCGTAATAATATATCGATGTAATAACAAACAATGGTTGACAAGAGCTTAAACAAACCTTGACATTGTATTGATGAACAGCCACAAATTTAAGAAAAATAGCCTGTGCCCCATTGTTGTTTACAAGGCCGTCTAAAGTGTGAGCGATTTTACTTTCTCGAGAGAGCTCGTGTGCGTGCCTATATTTGAAATAATGAACTTCTTGAGTTCATGATGATAACGTGCGCGTGATTATTGAAGTGCTTCTGACATCCGATCCTTT
The DNA here is from genome assembly GCF_903798145.1 of Danio aesculapii. NCBI lineage: Eukaryota > Metazoa > Chordata > Actinopteri > Cypriniformes > Danionidae > Danio > Danio aesculapii. Next base: position 24,771,703 of record NC_079453.1, on the reverse strand, counting down.
CATGAATCTACAAACGCAAGAATGACACAGGAAAAAACAAAGGAGAAGCCTTAAAAAAGAAAGGAGCAAGGTTTCAGCAACCTAAAGCATGAACAAACTGCCATGTTTAACTATTATCATCACCTTTTGGACTATTATGAACTTGGAATGATGCAATTACTTTCTAACAAGAGGTTACTAGTGCTGGTGAAGATTAAAGACACAGATGGTTTGCACTGACTGTAGGCTATATGTTATGTGTTGTTTTTGAACCCAAATAAGGCCTAAATGTATGCTGTGTGTAGTTTTTCTGTAATTGGTAACATATTGGAGATTGTAAGGGTCTGTATGTGTACATATATGTTGCATTTATTTATTAATTTGATATAATTGCAGACGATAGAGTAGGTTATTTCACCCTATAAATGATCTGCAGTTATAATCAAATCATGTTTATAGAAAGCTGAGTAATGAACATTTATACACAAGTATTTATGTGTATAAAGCATCTGTTTTGTGAGAATGATATTTTCTCATATGATATGTGAACGACCCATACAGCTTTACTTTAACAATAAACCATTGGCTCCCTTTTGGCAGTGGAATTGCAGGCCTGATCTAGGTGACCCATACCATACTGTACTGTACCACTCAGTGGAAACGGGCCATACTACTCAGGTATAATTAGATGAGCAAGGAAAATAATAAGGGCAAAAAGATGGAGCAATTTTCAAAAAGCTCTGTCACACAGATCCAAAAGTGCTAGGATTTTGCCAGTTAGCACTGCATTTTGCCGGTTGCACCAGAGCATGTAATACAATGTGTATGTACTTACAGTGAATCGGTGCTAAAGCATATGCACTAGAACATACAACCTTCATTGATGACAAAAAAAACAACAACAAACAAACATACACACATTACACAGATTTTATTTATGCCACGATGCAAATCCAACCCAAACGGACTCTAGAAAACAAACACTGGCTCCAGGGCTGACAGCTGGTCATTATGGTACATATGTAGGTGAGGCAGCCACATATTTGAGGGTGTTTTATTAAAACGTTTCATCACTGTAAAATTCCCCAAAGATACATGTCTTTATAAAGACTAAGGTCAAAGCCCTTAAGAAAACATCATTAAACAAATACAAACTAATAATCTTTCACTGCATCTTCTGCTTTCTTCATTTTGTAGAAATATTATGACTACGATAGCCAAGGCCCACACTAATAGGAGAAAAATCACAAGTTATTGTGAAAACAAAAATTAGTAAGTATGTAATGTGTATTTATATAATACATTTATCGTGTATGGCCATACACCCAAAGCGCTTCACAATCATGAAGGGGGGTCTCTCCACACCACCACCAGTGAGCGGCATCTACTTGGATCATGCGACGGCAGCCACAGAACAACATCGCCAGTGTGCTCACCACAAACCAGCTATTGGTGGAGCGGAGAGACAGTGATAGAGCCAATTCAGTTGACTGGGATGATTGGCAGGCCACGACGGGTAAGGGCAGATCGATGGAAAATTGGCCAGGATATCGGGGTCACACGGTCAGGACGTCGGTTTAACCTCTCATTCGAAAGACGGTGCTCATTGACATTATAGTCCCATTCACTTTACTAGGGCATTAGGACTCACACAGACTGCAGGTTGAGTGCGGCCTGCTAGCCTCACTAACACCACTTCCAACAGCAACCTAGTTTTCCCATGTGGTCTCCCATCTAGGTACTAACCAGGCTTAGCCCCGCTTAGCTCCAGTGAGTAATTAGAACTACTCTTATATAAACACAATGTTTAATGCTGAAGTGGCAGGATGGTTGTGGCTCCAGCCGTTAAGTCACTTGGCTTAAAAACAGACATTTGTTAGGTATCAGGCAGATCAGCAAGTCATTATGCATTCAGGCTAGGGGGCGTATATGGAGACAAACTATTAAATCAAAGCCATTCAGCTTGTATAGGTCACAAAACAAAACTTGGCATCATCATTGATAAGTTAATAAAAGCTGAGACGTTCAATGAAAAGTCCCCAATTCAATGACATCCAGAGATATATTGGGGAAGAGGTGGCAGGTCACCGCTCACCTATGGGGCTTTTTTAATATTTCACAAATTACTTCCAGACCCATTTTGACAAGAGTGCAAAGTTATCTGTGAAGTTTAAAATCTCACTTATATTACATGTCTTCTCTGCCTTAAATCTGGACCGATAAAATGTCACCAAGTGAAAGAACCATAATAAAGTTTGTCATAATAATCTCAATCTCAGGATGGGAAAGCAGACTAAAAAAGATAAGCTCACACTATCTTCACCTTACCATGTCATATTTACACACAGTTCCTAATTATTACATATTTTCTCAATGAGCAGATTATAAGCAGATTTGCACTTTAAAACAAGAACTCTCATGATTCTCTGTGGTAGTTCAAAAAGGGTACATTAAATAAAGTTCTTCATTCTTTGGCACTAACATGGCCTTGTAAGTGACAAAAAAGAACAGCAAAATCTACCATGTGTTTCTAACAAAAATCACTTCGTGATTAAAACATCTACTATATTAGTAGTATGAACTTTCCAGAAATGTCACCATCTTTTGTCACAAGGCAAAGTTGAGGGAACAAGAAGATCTCCAGCACACTACGATTTTCTGGCTCTCATTTTCAGCCCAGTGAGGAGTCAAGCACTGATATATTAAAAAAAGTAATTCAATTACATGTCTCATCACTCTTGCAGTGTAAATCCATTACATGCTGTATGCGACTGTCTGAAGTTTAATGCGGTTGTGTAAGCGGGACACCAGCAGTGCTACAGCTCAATGAGGACACGCGGCTGAAGAAGAGTTGAAGATTGCATCTGTGCTTCAAATCGGCATCAAGTCACATTTTTATGTAGTGCTTTTCACAATACAGGTTGATTAAAAGCAGCTTAACAGCATCAATCAAGAAACCAGTATTTAAAGAGCCCCTACTATGGGCTTTTGACCTTCCATGCAATGTGTAACAGCTCTAAGTGAAGTGAAATATCCAGCTAAGGGTTAAATCTAAAAGTGCGCTGTTTAAAACTATTAATTCATCTATAAAAGAGTCGACTCGGAGCGGTTCAAATGAATTGTCTTGGTAACGAGCCTTTAGCCGTTTCGGCACAACGTCGAAACAGAACTCAAGCCCTGCCCATTTGTTGCGTGCGCAGACCTGGGAAAATTTAAACCTACAGCTGCAAACTATTTTGTAGAAATAAAAAGAGGAAGACAAACACTGTAGCAGATTCTGGTTGAATCATGTCAGGAAGACGCTGTGCTCTCAAGTGTGAGGGAAAGTTAGTTACCCAAATATGAGGCTGGGAAGAGTCAGTGGCTGAAGTTAATTTTTGCAAAAATACTTCAGCATTATAGCCCCAGCCTTGTGCTGTGTTCCCGTCATTTTTCTGACGAGTGCTTCAGCAATCTACATGCTTACAACGAAGCATTGTGTGCGGTACATCTGATCACAGGACAAGTAGTTTGTCAGAAATCTTCTTGTGAACGGCTGGCAGAGATTGCATTTATAGTGGCAAGATGGCATTTCAAATGTAGGTTCTTTGTGCTCCATAAGCATAAGAAATCTAGGGTTCTCTACAAAGGCGAATGGCAGGTCACTCATTGCGATCATGAAGACTTGCGAAGACTTGAGACAGATATGCCTAATAAGCAAGAGCTTATAAGAATAACCAATGTAAGTTGTGGAAAAACTGTATTTTGAAACCTTATTTTTTGAATTGTTAAACCTTACACATTATTTGCAAATGTTTAGAAGCTACTACTTTATTCCACGAAAGGGTTTGTGAACTGGGGGTCTAGACAAATAAACACCATTGTTAGTCCTTATTAAATCTTTGTGAGTGATGTGTCAAATATGATAAAGCAGAAGACCAGTTAGTAGATATGGGTTTGTATTGAGTTAGGGTCTGTATGAGACTCACAAGGGTGTCTGGCAAGGGAGTGTGACTTTAAATGTCCAAAATACTTGCGCATGACTACCCTTACTTCAATATGCACATATCTTGCAGAAAACAAATTAGAGAAGAAATTTCTCTGCCCAGTGCATGAAGGTATAAAGGCTTAAATGAATGTGGTGCAAATCGTCAAGTAGGGGGCCATGCAGATTTGCTTGCCTAAGCATTGCACCCAAATAACAGTCAACCCCCACTAATTTGGAACTTCATAATATGGCAGCTGTCTGGGTGAAAACATGAAGGCCATCTGGGAGAGCCGCTGGGGAGGGAAAAAAGCATTTGGACACATTACATTATTCATAACCTATGAGGTAAAAGATATTGCATGAATTTAGGTGATGCTATGTAAAGTTTCCCAACCCCAAATGTTAAAAGTCACCTCAAGGCTGCAGTCGAGCTGCCTTACAGTGCGGCCCATCACAGCACAGATGAATTATTCATTAAAGCTCCAGTGAAATGCACAGCACAGATTTTGTAATATCTCACAAGGTTCTTCTGACTCTGCACAGCGGTTTCTCACTGTAAAAGATGAACGCCCAGAGCTTAAAAGTTGTCTCAGGAGAGAGAATATGATGGAATGCCTGCTACATTGGGATCTGCCAACTGTAACATCTATCATTTATTTCAACACAACCAATCTAAAGAAAATGTCAAATCCAAAAAGACAAAAAAATTCAAAAAAGAATATGAACAAACCCTTTCAATAATTAAAAAAAAATAATAATTAAAACGATATTTGTAACATTTTGACACAAATTTTAGCACTTCACTTGAAGGGTTGTTCATAAAATAACATTTTCATAACATTTTTATAATCATGACTCAACACATCATGAATATTAAGGAGATTTCATAGATGCTAATGACAACTGTTCAGTTATGTAATTTTAAATGCAAAGATGACATTAAGTCTTTGTCTTGACAACTTGAAATTATCAAGACAACATAACTTGTCATAAATCTGTCATGAACATGATTTTCATGAGGCCATTATAATTGTCTCATGAATCACTTTTTTCAGTGGAAGAAAATGAATTAGTAAAAAAAAAGCATCTGCTGTTTCAAATAAATTTCCGATAGCACCATTAATGTTCAATGACATTTTAATGTCATACCGGTAATACTTTCTTCAGTAACAATTAATTAAATGAATTACTGTTTCCCCCGTTACAACTCCGTTGTCATTACTGACAATATAAAAGGCACGTTACTATAATTAAGAACACTGAAGCTGTTTTCATGCGAGCTGTGTCTCTCTCAGCCATAGGATCTCTCTTTCTCTGGGGTGGGTATGTGTGTTTGGGACTGGGGCGGGACACATAACCAACCAGGGATGATGATTGGCGTGTTTGTGAACATGGTGTAACTGAGAATGTGATGATTGGCTTAGGGCGCACTCACACTATGCTATACAAACTGTGCCCAGGCATGTTTCCTGCTACGTTTGAGAAGTGTGAGTGCTCTGAATTGGGCTCAGGCGCGGTTCAGTTGACCAGCCCTGGCCCTGTTGGAAGAGGTGTGCCAGAGCACGGTTCAGTTGGGCTTTGTCGCGGTACGCTTGCAGTGTGTGTGCAAAGTGCACCTGAGACCGAAACTGAAGACGCAACGTCACTTTTAAGGGACTGTTTCATATGGATTAATTAATCATTCTCAATTTTCAATGAACCCGAACTGTCATAGTTTATTAAAGATACAAACCCCTCGCTGTATGTCAGCTGCACCTTCAGGAAACCTCCTAATACATGCAGGACTTTTATGATAATTTGAGCGTCAAAAGTGGTGGATCTGTTCAGCAAAGTGTCTGACTGCGTGTCTCTGCATCTCAAACGACTAAAAATAATACAAAACGATATAACTGCAGCAACCTCCTCTCTGTTAAACTGAGCAGTCGCATCATCGATGATGTAAGCGTGCTCAAGTCCGTTTGGTAAAAAATGCAATGTGAGTGCAGGCCGAGGGGGAGAGGGGATGGGGGACAATCGTGCTTTGACATGGTACAAGGCAACTGTACCAAACGTGAGTACGCCCTTAGACAGAGTACATTTCCATAGTTTGCCAATCGGAGGCAGAGTAGTGCATGTGTTCACACACAAGCACTTGCAGAGTCAGTCGCACACACCAATGACCAGGCATCAGAACAATGGAAAATCCAACAAGTTCAAAGGTAGCTTCTGCAAACTGGAAATATAAGCACTACTTTTCCCTTGTTGAGATGAAAGCCAAGAATGTTTATGTTAATATTTATAATGATATGTTGAATTTAATGGTTGTCTTTCACATTGTCCCAAAAAAACAGGAAAATAGTGTAGATTAGTGTACAATGTTTTACATTTATTTTATAGTCATTTGATAAATTCTATTTATTCTATTTAAATTCTAAGTACCGCAATAGTTACTTTCCCTGGTAAGTAGTTACTATTATAATTACGTAACTCAGTTACTATTTGGCTGCATTTACACTACATGGCTCAAGAGAGCGCGCGCAACATCCGCCACATAAAAAATAGACGCTAAACTAAAACTTGCATACATCACGTGCATAAATCACGCCATGGAAATGACATTAAGATGCCTACTGGTTTAAAAAAGCCTAGATTAAAAGAAGATGGCCAAATGAGAACATTTCTGTCATAAACTATAGTAAAACAACTTGTCAAAAAGAATTTTTAAAAAATGAAACCCTGCGAACAGATTAAATCCAGGAATGGAGAAAAAAAAAAAACGCTATTTTATTATCAGCTGTCAGTCAGCGCCTGCTCTTTATTTTCTGGTCATTGCACCTTTGCCGTGTGTAGTGTAAATGCAGACAATCGGATAAAAGTCACTTTTAAAATATTTAAGCGGGTCGTCCAAAAAAATCAGATACAGTCACAAAATTGGAATTAAGATCTGGATCTGCAGTGTAAATGCAGACATTGTGCGAGGTAACTAGTGACTATAACTAATTACTCTTTTAAAGGAATGTGCCCAACACTGGTCATGAGACAGGTTATAAGGCATTTGGTTATGTCAAGTTGTCATAAAAAAGGCCCAGTTTACACTGCCAGTTAAATGTGACTCAATTCCGATTTTTTGCTCATGTGACACAGATCGGATCTGTTCTGTTCTATGACGGTGTAAACACGAAAAAAATGCATGGATTCGAATATTCAGAGATCGGTTTCAGGCCTCCTTTATATGTGGAAATAAATCAGATATTTATCGAATATGTGACAATGCGACTATAATGAAAACAGGCAAATCGGATTTGAGGCATTCGGTTTTGTACATCATTAAACTTGCGACAATGTGGTAGTTTTCCACGGTTTGATGACGTAAAAGGGATAGTGTGTTGAGACGCCGACGCGGTAAACAACAACAACAACAGAGGAAACACAGAGGAGGAAAGTGATCAGTCGCCACAATTTGCTCCCACCTGATCTCTGATCTCTCTCGTACCCTCAAATTCCTCTGAATGGTGGAGGACACCATAAACAAACCATAGGTGCAAGCTGCAATGATGGCACCCTTCCCTCCTCCTCCGCCTTAAAATCATTTTAAAATTGGGCGAACTTCGCATATTTCGCAGAGCTAAAAGCAAGACAATTTCTTCCATCGTGGCTAGTGTGGCACAGGTGCTAGAACCCGTCTTTACGCATGTGCGACGTCGTAAATTGTATGGCAAATGTAAACGCATGAATCGGATATGGGTAACAATTAAAAGAATGTGTAAATGGACAGGCAAAAAAATCTGATATAGGAAACAAATCGGAATTGGACATCAAGACCTGATAGTGTAAACGGGACCCAAGACATCTCAAATAATGTTGTCTTTGCATTTAAAATGAAATAACTAGTGACAGTTAATGAGTTGTTAGAAACAATCATAAAATCTCATTCCTATTTATATAACATATCATGATTAGAGTCTTATAAACACCCCTTTAAAGTAAAGTGTTACTGATATTTCTGTAATATATTTTTCTTATTGTAATGTTTTATTCATAAACATTTCAAGGAGATTTTCCAAAAATGTCACAAGTGCACGGTTATTTATGTGCAGCATGGATGGATTTCAGCATTCAGCACATTCAGCCAAAGCATGGCATATTTATTGCAATATTGCCAATAGAAAAAGAGCAGAGAAGGTCGTCTATTATTTTATCAGCGTTTGCGGTACGAAAGAACCCTCACGTTGAGACAAGGTCGATAAAAAGTACACTACACTCACTGAGAGCACAAACAACCTTGGTACCCATTCAGTGGCCTGGAATCAAAAACATATGAGGCGGTGCAGGTGAAGTCTGCAAGTGAGAAGAAATAGAAGATGTTACGTAAATCTTCTGGGCATAGAGTTTGTTTATTTGGTTCAATTTGCTGGAGAGACTAAACTAGGAGAGCGAGCCTGGACTCAGAGTCAGGGTTAGCAAATTCTCTTTTGTTAGAACAAACGTTTGATTTTACATTGTGAAATGGAGGTTTGGCTGCAACAGGAAAAATTACTGTGCCAAGCCAAGAGTTTTAGGGCAATCTAAGCCAGTGAAGCTTTAGCAATAGAGCGAATAAAGAACACCAGCAGCGGCTACACTCTTTTCTTTTTAAAAATGTACTTTCAGCACTTCATGTGAAATATTTTAGTGCTTACAATAAAACGTAAAAAAAAAAGTTCTCTTTGAAGCCTCAAGCTCAAGCTGTGCCTTCTGCGAATGCTATGAGCATCTGTGGGATAAATGGAGAGCTTCAGAAAACCCTACAGACATCGGTCTAAAGACCTTTGGATCTTCAGCAAGACCTGAGGCAGCATTATAAACATTCATGTCTCCAGGTTTTTGATTCCGGTCACGTTTCTATTTAAAACCTAACAGCTTTGTACACAGCATAACAAAAAGAACATGACTGCAACTAATGGAACAGAATTTAGCAAACAGTTCACAATTCTCTGTGCCTTATCACACGTCATGTTTCTCAATGAAATTAGAACTAAAATAATAATCACAATCATAAGGGATCATGCACCCAAAAGTAAAAATTCTGTCATCATTTACTTGTTACAAAGCCGTTTGAATTTCTTTTTTCTGTTGAACGCAAAAGATGATATTTTAAAGAAAGCTGGAAACTGAATTCCATAGTATTCGTTTTTTCCTACTACAGAAGTCAATGGTTACAGGTTTTCAGCTTTCTTTCTTTCTTTCTTTTCTTTAATATATCTTTTTGGTTTTTAACAGGCCTTTGAAAGGTTTGAAAGCACCTGAGGGAGAGTAAATGCAGAGTAAATTTTTATTTTGAGTGAACTAATTCATTCTTCAAATGAATTTAATTAGAGGTGGATTAATTAGAGGTGGATAAATATTACATTTTGCTGATACAACATTAAAATTCTGATGTATTAAATGTACAGTATATGTTGACTCTAAAATTGTCTAAATCTGCAACAGCACCACATCTAATTTAATTGACAGAAATGGGCTCTATGCACAGCTAGAGTTTTAAAGGTTGCTTTTCAGAATCGATGTTGTAATGGAATTACAATACATACAGTTAAATAGACTTAAGCATTCATTTAGTTGTTCAAGCGTAAAACGAGATGAAAGACAGTTGTGACCACTAGCGCCGTCAGTAGAAGCAGGCAAGGGTAGAAATTCCGTCATATTTTAAAGACATGACGGGGGGAAATGGATTTTAATGCAGTGCTTCTTGTCCGATCTGAGACCCACTTCATATCGTATATCTAACAGGCAGTGAAGGTAACCTGTTTTGTAATGGAAAGACAGTTCACCGGAAGACCTTGGGCTGCCTGGCTGAAATTAAAAGTCTGTGTGCATGAAGCCCATTGAACAAAACAGTGCTGCACATTTCAAAGAATTATTATTGACAATTATAATGACATTAGGTTCTTTTCTCTACCCAAATTTAGGACACTTTTCTATGTTCATTAATGTGCTCAAAATGAATTTTAATAATAATGTAATGATATATATATATATATATATATATATATGTATCTGGGAATAAAATTTAACAGGTTTCTTGTCAATTTGTTATTAATTTTGACAATTCAATTTTTTTTTAATTCCCCTGATATACATTATACAGTGCAAGCAAGAGCACGGTTCAAAATAAATGCACAACATATTTTTTGTGAATGAATAAATTGAGCAAGGACCAGTAAACACAATCCAACCATCAGACATCAAATCTGACCCTTTCTGATTTTCATCAGAAAGTAATTTTTTATGCTGGTTGAAAGACTCTGATAGCAATTCGGATAGCAATCATTCAATTAAAGTGGTCCAAATGTATTTATAAATATTTGAATATTCTGTGAAAGGAGCAAGACCAAAAAAGTACATCCCATCAAAACATTCGGTCGAACATTATGATAGGCTGTCCTACCTGCCTGTCAAAATACGTAATTGCATACTGTAGCTCAGTGCACCCTGTTCATGCAGAAAATATTATGTCCTTGGCGCAATCACAGATTCATTCAGACAGATAATAGCAGACAAATATCAACAACCTACCTTCTTAAAGTTTGGTATTGTAATTACAGTGTAATGTATTGCAATGATATTGTCTAGTTAGGGCTGGGCGATTAATCGAAACGTAATCAAAATCACCATTCAGAACCTATAATTGATCTATTTTTTTTTCAATTATTTTCCCTACCACGCGAGGAGTCATGTGACCCAGCTATTTTAAGGCAGATTTATACTTCTATATCGAACGCACAAGTATGGTCCGGCACAGCCTTTGCACAGCCCTGCATGGTCATGTACCGCACCTCTCAAAAAATTTAACTACACACAAAATTTAACACACATATGCACTACTACACTGACGATGATTGGAAGCTACACCAGAGATGCCTTAAGATGGCATATTTTCCACTACAATAAAATTATTATTTACTTTAAAAATAAGTAGTAATAAAATTTTATAATAAATAATTTATTATATTAAATAATAAAATTAGTTTATAGAAGATTCAAGAAATGCACTGCTTAAAATATTATTTACAGGATATAGAAGTTATTTTATTTAGAGCAGAGATACTGCTTATTTCATTCATTCATTAATTTTCTTTTCGGCTTAGTCCCTTTATTAATCTGGGGTCGCTACAACGGAATGAACCGCCAACTAATAATAAAATAATCGTTTAATAATTGTAATCAATTAAAAAGTTAACTTAATCGAGATTTAGATTTTACGCCCAAATCGCCCAGCCCCGATGTCTGCAGATACACAACACATGACTTTTTTTAATGGAGTATTGCAGGCTGAGATGTAGGCTTTCAGTGTAATCAGGCAAACTTTAACATTTAAAAAAAAATCTCCTACTGCGTTTTTAACAGATATGGTTCAGAAGCGTGAGAGCAAAGCTACTGATCTTCCTTAATTTTTCTCAGCATGGTTAGCCAATGTAAAATGTAAAGAGCTCAGAGACTCTGTCAGAGAACCTGACTCTCTCTCAGGTTACTAAAATAATGACGACCAAAATGGATCATTTCATTGTTCTGGAAACCAGGCTTTTCAATTAAATGAGCTTTGGATTGAGGAAAATTGACACATCGATGAGGATGATGACGATGAGATTAGAGACACACTGTGACCTGAGTGACAGGGCACTCTGACCAGTGCTGCCTGAGACATCCTGACATTGTCAATCCTGCAAGCCATAACCAAAAGGCACATCAATTTAACCTAATGGGGTAGGAGATAAGATAAAACTAAAAAAAGTGTGTGTATTTGTTGAACATAAAACAATTAATTTGTTCCAAAATAACCTCAAAAATTGTGTTGTTGCAGCTCATTTTCAATTAGTTTAAACAAACAGCAGTGTTCCTCGCAATTCCTTCATGTTGTTCAAACACAAATACATTAAATTAACTTAATTATTTTTACAAATTTAAGTGGATTGAACATAAAACAATTAATTTGTCCCAAAAAAAACACCTCCTGAATTGAGATGTTTTAGCTGATTTTAAACAAGTACTTCAACAAGCAGCACAAATCAAATTTTTGAGTAAGTGTTTGAGGGACAGCAACAAAAAATAAAAACTGAAGCAAGACCCCAGCTGAGCAGCGCTGAACTGACTAACAAAAGCGAACAGTGCCAGCGATCACTGTGGCATTTGCTTAGTCTTTATGTTATAATGCAATGTGACATGCGGCCAGCACTAAAGACCAGTACTGTGAGACAGACTCCACTTCTGAAGTGAGATGAAAGAAGGGAAAAACACAGCTGAGACTATACACACAACAAAGCTCCTATAAACTAGATTCTTCTTCTTACTGATGCTAAATTGGTGACAGTTGAGCTGCCAAACTGACCAAAATCCCACCCATGTTCATTAATAAATAATGTAGCATGGTGCTCATAATTGCTAATTCATTTAGGGAAGCCATTCAAAATAAACATGAAAATAAACAAATAATTCGAAAGGGAGAAAAAAGAAAACGGTGCTGAAAGTGACAATTAATGCAGAACTTGAAAGGAAATACAACTTGACCGATCTAATAGTCATATGGGACAAGTAAATTTTAGTGAAAAATGCTAATTACAGTTTCATGACTGAAAGATGGCTTGTAATTTGTTTCGCTCTATTGGACTCTGATCAGACTGGACTTAAAAATATCTATTTACAATGTTTATGTAGTAGAAATGAATTATTAGGAAATTCATATTTTCCTTAAAGACATAATGAGTTCTTTTAAAAAGTCTGTCATTTATAACATCTATATACCAAATATAGTGTGTATATAGCATGTATAAACAGATTCAATTAAACTTCCTTTTCTCTCAATAAAAGCAAAAACAAAAGCTCAAATATAGTTAGAAAACTAAAGGACAAACCACTTTGCAACATGCTTGCACTATTTTTGATGAGTTCAATGCATGTGCATTCTCTGGCCATTTTATTAGGTACACCTGTCCAACTGGTCGTTAATGCAAATTTCTAATCAGCCAATTACATGGCAGCAACTCAATGCATTTATGCATGTAGACATGGTCAAGACGATCTGCTGCAGTTCAAACTGAGCATCAGAATGGGAAAGAAAGGTGATTTAAGTGACTTTGAACGTGGCATGGTTGTTGGTGTCAAACCGGCTGGTCTGAGTATTTCAGAAACTGCAATTTATTGGGATTTTCACACACAACCATCTCTAGGGTTAACAGAGAATGGTTCAAAAAAGAAGAGAGAAAATATCCAAGAACAGGAAACTGAGGCTACAATTTAAACAGGCTCCCCAAAATTGGACAATAAAAGATTGGAAAAACGTTGCCTGGTCTGATGAGTCTTGATTTCTGCTGCAACATTCGGATGGTAGGGTCAGAATTTGGCATCAGAATCATGAAAGCATGGATCTATCCTGCCTTGTATCAACGGTTCAGGCAGGTGGTGGCCATTCCGAATCATCTCAGTCTGGTTTCTTGAACATGACAATGAGTTCACTGTACTCAAATGGCATCCACAGTCACCAGATCTCAATCCAATAAAGCACCTTTGGGATGCGGTGGAACGGGTGATTCGCATCAAGGATGTGCAGCTGGCAAATCTGCAGCAACTGCATGATGCCATCATTTCAATATGGACCAAAATCATTGAGGAATATTTCCAGTACCTTATTGAACTATGCCAGTTCTGAAGTCCAACCCAGTACTAGTAAGGTGTACCTAAAAAAGTGACTGGTCAGTGTAAGTTTCTTGATATATGTTTATATAATAATAAAATTAGTATATATACAAAAATGACATCTCTTCAGAAGATTTAAATTTAACTTTCAGGATTTTTTATAACATTTTTGAAATGTTCAAAGATTTAGTTGTGCAAAATTTCAAAGAAGAAAAAGTATTATTATTATTTATTATTTTTGGAAGATTTGAAGATGAGTGAAAGTTTGGATTGTTTCCAATCCTCGAATATCAGAAATTCTGGACTCGAATACAAGCCTGACTTGCAACGCAGAATAAAAGAACTAAATTCTCTGAAGGAAAACATGTTGTTTTGGACCCTCTATGATAAATACGAAATTAGAGCAACTTGTGGGTGTACAGGACATCTTTGAGCAGTCTGTGATGGAAAAGCCATTAGCAGTAATCAAATTGCAGAATCTCCGAACACAAACAGGCCTTTATTATCAAATCACTGCTGGCTGGACCATTGTGATAGAAGCAAAACAAAACAAGGGAAGAAGATTTGAACAACCACAAATTACAGAAATCTACGGTTCTAGGAATCGTCTTCTGAGAGAAGAAAAGGCAAAGGCTGGTATGAAAGCATTTCACGGCTGATGTCATTTCTATTGACATCTACATCAGCAGGGGGTGTGATTTTTGGAGGCGATGGGCTGATGAAGCCTTATCAATCACACATTTCACTCTCCATGGCAGCTGATGATCACAAAATCAATGCCTCCAGGTGTGTTAAAACGTTTGGTGTCACTCCACATGACAAGCAGGTCTTAGAATCCCACCTACAGTACCGGTTGCCTACTAAATGTACTCCGTGTTTGTCTGAGGCAAATCAAAAACAAAAAACAAGCTCAGATTTGATTGGATAGCTTTGTGGAACTCCTCTAATATGAAGAACTTTTTTGTTTGTTTTTTCTGAGTTTTACTTAATTTTTAATTAAAGTCAAAAAATTAGTTTTTTGTTGAATTTTAAAGGTGCCCTATAATGAAAAGTGTAGTAGAAAAATAAGAGATCAGTATATGGAAATGGGCATACTTCATTCTCATGTAAAATCTACGATTGTAAAACCTTGGTGGACAACGGGCCAAACAGAACACAAAGCAAACTGTGACTAGACTCATGGCCCTCATCATTTGCATGTATGCCTACTTTAGGTCATTCATCCGGATTTGACAGGCAGCAGCCTCATCAAGAGAAACCAGTCTTAAAATGTAGTTCTGAGATCATTAACATGCAAACTTCAGGCTGCGTATGATTAAACAAATGTTTTCTTGTGTGAAAACAATGATAGTTTCAGACCCTTAGTTATTTTAAGCTTATATTTAACTTGCTATGTATGTGGAACTTTTATTTTAAAAAAGCGAGACTCAAATGTTTTACTGGGCAACAGCACGAGACATGTTCAAAATCGATTCAGAATGCAAAATGCAAGATTTACAGATTATACATTCATTCATCTCCACTCTGAAGAGTCATAAGGGATGTTTAATTGCCTCTTGTTCATTTATCGTGTTTATTTAGAAATTTTCTGCATTTGTTTAAACAAACACGTAGATGCTGAATCGTATCACATCACTCAGCTCAACTGTCATCTGTTCATGGAGAGGTTGATACTAAGTCCTGGCTGTTTTCTTTGACAATACAGTTTCAGAATACAACGTGATACATCTCTTTCACTCTCTTTTGTCAAGTTAAATTATAATGTAGCCTTCATCCACATCAGATCTGGTGAGCAAAACAGGTTAAAGTTACTGTGATGGGTTTATATTTGTCTGTGTTCAGCGTACATCATGCTATGTGTGTGTCAGTGTCTGTCTGTAAGAGCTGCACGTCAGAGCGGAGCTCATTAATATTCACGACAAAAAGCATATATGGTCAATCATGGCCCTTCTAATTCTAGGAATACTTTATGGAGCAATAAATGAGCTTGTTAAACCATTTTTGGAGATTTTTTTTTTAACTTGCCGAAGCCATGAATTTCTACTATGTACATATCAGAGAACAATTTAACTTATTAAAGCAATGAAGTAAATGGCATCTTTACAGCAATTTATATAGGAATTTAAAAGGCATTCTGGATTAAATTAAAAACCATGATTTAATGCTTTAAATGTCAGGTAATACTTCAGTACTACAGGACTAATTCCCACAATTAATTAGATAAATGCCAATTATCACATATTGGCGGTTTAATAGTACTTCTATAGCACATACTATGCTTGACCACATTTACACATCCCTATCCAATATCTAAACCCAACCACTACCTTATTAACTATTAATGTTAATAAGCAGCCATTTTTTTGTTAATTGAGACAAAAAAACATGAAAATAAAGTATTTATTTAGTAACTAATTGTTATTTAAACAATGGTTTCCTGTTTAAATCTGCAGTATTTAGTAAGTACAAAGTGACTAAGTGGAGTAATACAAAAATATGTTTACAATCTATTTATTAGAATACAAAAAGCACGTTGGCTTTTTATTTATTTATTTATATTTATATATGCTTTACAATACTATTACAGTATATCACAATATTTATTACAGCAGTTGCGCTGTAATAAAGTATTGGTTACTTTAAAAGTGAGTAAACACATTGCTTAAAAAGTGACCAGATGACTTTCATTAAAGAGTGATTTAACCCTTGGTAACTTAGAACTGTTAATATAATAATTAATATAACTTATTTTTTGTAATTAAGCACATAGCTCATTTACTTAAATTTAAGGCAATGGGCAATACTCACTATTCAAGTAGCCAGCTATTCGCTTTAAAAGCAACGTTTTACTTGCAACTAATTGTGTTGCCTGACAGTAAATGTATAGGCCTACTTTACACTATTTAAACCACATTAAACATATTGTGCAAAATAGCAAAATCTACTTTGAATAAAATTCCAGGTATAGTTTGTTGTGTAAATAAAATATGCATGCATATTATTATAAACATACAGTCAGTTCAAAGACAAAGGGACACTAATTAAGGCGAGACATTCACACTCTCTCTTTCTCTCTCTCTCTCTCTCTCACACACACACACACACACCATATTTCCTATACCTCACGCAAACTAAAGATGTGGATTACAGTCATTAATAAACATCACAAAGTACCAGTGGTGAAAAGAGTAATGAAAAATCATATTCAAGTAAAAGTACCATTACTTGCCTAAAAATGTAGTGCGAGTAAAAGTATCTGTTGTAAATATTACTCAAAGAATGAGTAAAAAGTAGACATTTCAAAAGTACTCAAGAATAGTGAGTATTATGCTGTAAAATGCTGATGCATTTACATGTAATTTGAGCATGTGTGTGTAAACGTAACATTCTGTAGCGCATTAAGTTATTATTGCCCAGCAGGCACACAAAGTCATAAGACGTTAATATTAGGTTACATTTAGGTTGTGATGTCAGGTGACCAAAATTCAAGCTCTAGCCAGCATCTATAGACAATTATTTGGTTGATTTTAGGTTGTTCGGAAGTGACCAAAATCTAACGTCGAGCCAACATCTTAAACCAACATCTTATTGAAGTCACATACTGATATTTATTCATCAGGTATGGCAACCAAAATCTAACGTCTGATAGACGTCATAGTGGTAACGTCCACACAACGTCAAGCTGTAACATTATTAGACATTTATAATTGGTTGGATTTAGGTTGGACATTGACGTCAGCCTGATGTCGAGTTCTGACATCAACCCGATTTTCATTTCCAAACATAGTGCAACGTTGCCATGACGGTACAACGTCAATCTGGCATCATGTTGACATCTTGTGTCTGCTGGGTGTTTAAGGCCATTTCGGTCATCATACAGTAAACATCTATCATCTTTTCTTCAGAAACATGCATCTAAACAGTCTCTGGGTCAATGCGTGTAAAGAGTTTGAACATCTTTATGGACACTTTTATTGCTTTCAAACAGTTTGCTACAATTATAAAGCGCACATGTCTTGAGGTAGCTCATTATGAGTTGATTTAGCTTCTATGTGCGATTTGATTGGACAGGATTCACAGGACTGATTTTTCTAATCTCCATAGACAAGAAAAAATTAAGTAGTGACTGCAGGTTGAAGAAAAGTAGTGGAGTAAATGTACTAATACTGCATTAAATATCAAGGGAAAGTAAAAGTACACATATTTAAAACTACTTGGTAAATTACCATTCCTGAGAAAAACTACTCAATTACAGTTTGAGAATTGGTAATTAGTTATTTTACACCACTGCAAAGTACACAGGGACTCATTTTGAATCTTATGACCTTACATGATCACAAAATTATCACCAGTTGCTCATTCAAACCAACAGCAGACATAATAAAGCAAAATTTGTCACAGTTTACAAAAAGTAGATTGTAACCAATCACGATATATCCCTGCATTTAGTGGTTGCCAAAGCTGTCCTAAACCCGTAGAATGTGCAATGCTTGCATTTATTAAATTAGATTACAATTTTATCATTCACATTATGACATCATGGACAGTTCCAAAAAAACCTAAGTGAAGTGCTCCTAAATCGACAGTATTCATGCTTTTTTTAGCATGCTTTTGACTAGCTTTTTCCTGTGCCACCTCATCACACAAAAAAAGAACTTTCCTTGACAATTGCATTCTTCTGGCTCCAAATCCAGGGTCATATCACAGCTTGACTGCTGAAAACCTTTTCCTCACCAGCCTGAATCTTCCAAACAGTTGCCTGAATGCAGACACAACACTCCAACTCAGCTTGCTCTAAAACATATGGGCATATATTTTACGTCTCTCAATTCTCTGCACTGACTAATGGTTTGGATAATATTCGGTTTATGACACCACTTCGCTTCCTCAGAGGGATGGCAATAGACCCCCATTATACTGGTGGTACTATAATCAGTCCATTCCCCTATACTTCCACATGAAGGATTCCTGTATGTTCAGGCTGCGCACTTTCCATCTGGATAGTCTGGTAGAACCAACACCAGTATGAATGTTTGACAGTTTAATTTCTACAAGAACACATAAATATGCTAAAGAAAAAGAAAGCTAAATTCAAAATGTGTGGCAATATCAGATGCAGAAAGCAATATATATATATATATATATATATATATATATATATATATATATATATATATATATATATATATATATATATATATATATCCTTTTTTGATTGGTGAAGAAACAGTTCCAGAACACAAAACGTTATAAATATGTTTACTGTCAGTTTTGATCAATTTACTGGGTCATACTTTACAATATGAGACATAACGTTAGTTAATATATTTATATTTATAATGACACATTACTGTTAACGGAGACATTTTTTATTTTAATAATGCATTGATAAAAGATTGATTAAAAGAGTGAATTACTATGATTAATAATAAATTCTGTACAAGCATTTTCATTGTTTGTTCAAGTTAATAAATACTTTAACATTAACTAAGTGTAACTATATGTGCCCTTGCTCAAAAAAAAAATCAAATCAATAAATAGTAATAATAATTCACAATTATACAGCCTTCAATTGTATTTTTGTTCATATAAATGCAACAATATAGAGTCATTTTTAGTCATATTAAATCATTTTTAGATTTTTTTAAAACAGAACTTTCACTGCACAATATTATAGATAGATATGGAAAAATCTAGACCCATTGCTTCTCTGGATTTACAATATATCGAATATGTGTTTGAGTAATAAAGTGTTCATGAATCTGAACTCCTGTTATTTTTCTACTTCATCATCAAATATGAACAATTTACACTAAATCACAAAAATCCGTTTCACATTGTGTAGAACAGTGGTTCCCAAACTTTTTTAACCCATGACCCTCAAAAGAACAATGCCAGTGACTCGCAACCCCAACATTCCTCGGAGGCGGTTATAAATGTACAAATGTTGCACACACAACAATAGGCCTATATAAACACAATCATATGGACAACACAAAAAGGTGCAACAGTCTAACAACAATATAATTGTTATAGTCATTTATTAATTTGTTTAATTTAATATTAACCTCACCAAAATTCTTGGTTTGATTTTGGAGACTGTCAATCAGTGATAATTCTGAATGTTCAGTTGTGGCCTGGATTTATTTTTCATGTATTTGATTGGCATAAAGATGTCAGAAAGTTTATCCTGGAGCTGTAAAATCAAACTGCTGCAGCTGATGCTATTGCTGTGTTGTCAATTTAACGTAAACAAAAAATAATAATTGAAAGGCTGATGGATTTTTAATAAATGAATTATTATTATTTTTTTTTTTATTATATTTATTATTATATATATTTTTTTTTAACCAGGAATGTGCCATTGAGATACAATATCTCTTCTACCAGGGAGTCCTGGTCAAGACAGGCAGTATAGGACAGTTCCAAAAAAAATTTAAATACAAAAATACATGTCACAAGACATAGACACACACAAAAATAGTATAAACTATAATCAATTATTAAAACATGTGCACTGTTCTAAATTAAAAGTCTTTAAAATATTTTTAAATATAGCGATAGTCTTTTAGATTTTCATTTGCATGATGTTGTTTTTCATCTAACTATTAATTACTATTTTTATCTTCTGTGGTTTATGGATAAATTATGGTAATTCTAATAGTTTAATAAAATTTATTTGACTTTTGAAAATTACCAAGCAACCCCCCTGGGGGTCCTGACCCCCACTCTGTGTTGCCAGATATGGCTGACTTTTTCCAGCCCAAAAGCTGTCCAAAACGCACAAAAAAAACATGCCCTAAAATATTCGATTAATATTTTGTTTAATTTTAATTTATTTAAATCGAAATTAACCTAGTTACTTAAACTGTCAAAATTTTTAACCATACAGCAACCAACACCAGCAGTCACAGAACCACAACATAACCAGATTACATCGAAACACTGCCCCCCTCTCATCCACACATTGCAATTATTGTTAGAGTTTTTCGAAATGGGGTATAAATTCATCCTATTTGGCATTTTAAATTCTTTTGCACTTAATTAGGCACTGCTTTTCAATCAGACACCGCTTCTATGTTTGTTCTTGCTGTCAAATGTGAAAAAAAGGATAGATAAGTGTCATGATAAACTGCTCTGAGTTTAACTGCAGGCACTGCGTGATGTGCGTGCTTGCGAAGGGGAGTCAGATTTGTCCGGGGAGTCAGATTTTGATACAACTTTCCTTCACCTCCTCTTGCTGGTAGGCCTGCGCGGTTTGCACTATGAGCTGGTCACTACTAACTGAATTGAGTAGGAGCAGACAGTTGAATAAGTTGCATTTAAAATTTACGTTTCAAACTGCCCAAATTTTGTCAACCCACCTATGCATTTTTTACCGGCACAATAAAATTAAAAACAGCCCAATCTGGCAACACTGCCCCCCACTTTGGAAACCACTGGAATCGAAAATGTGTTTAAAAACAACAAAAAAAGGGTCCATGAATCAGAAATCCTGTCATGTTTCTACCTCAAATATGAACAGCTTCCATTAAATCACCAAATTCATTTACGATGTGGGCCTGTTAAAGAGTTTAAGCAGCGTTGCTCTTAAACTCTTAAAACAAGTAGAAATCTACAATCTATTATTTGCACTGGTATTGTATCATACAATTATCACCAGCTATAATTATGCATCGCTGCACTGTATGGCCCTGTAATGTAATACATCCTACAGCTGCAAAAAAAAAAAAAAAACGCTGCGATTCTTGACAACTAAAGTGCTGCGTCTGGAGTGGGTGGGTTTATGGAGTCATTTATATAAAACCATGTTTAATTGTATGAAAGTGAATATATTTGGAGAAACTCATGCAAATGGAAACAGACCTTAAACACTCAGCGCTGCATCTGTTCCCTGAATGTCCTTCATTTGCATTTTCAAACCTTTGAAAGTGTCAAAAATATCACAACTTTGATGGCATAATGTGGGAAAAGCTTCTGCCGTGAATCTGTTTGGGTTTTTGTAGCTGAAAGGGCAAAAGCAGCACTTAGCTTTGCTTCCAGCAATCTTTGATTTGGAGCGAAGTGAATTTACGCCCCACGGCTTAAACTTTCAGCATTTACTCGGCGAGGAGAGTTTTTCGGAGAGGAGATAAAGGGCAGCAGACAGAGAGAAGATGGTGTTCTAATTTCTCGACTTGTTAGCACTTAGCGTGAAGCTAGCAGTGGTGAGGCGGGTTCTAACGAGAGCTGAGGTGTGAAATGTGCGGTGAAGCTGATAACACGGTGCTAGGACTGCAATCAAACACACTTCATCACACACATTCTCACGGAATGGACTCACAATAGCAAGTATACCAGCGCTCTCTCCTGCTTTCAGAGGAAGACACGATTCACTTCACAGAAAAACAAAATGCAGCAGGGTTCAAACAAAGGGTTCAAACAGTCATCAGGCTCACAAAAAAAACATATCCATGGCCTCATTTAAAAAGTAAATCTGTTTTTATGAGTGTCAACCAGGCCATTGCTCGATGATTTGAGCAGTGAAAGTTCACCTGTTCTTCTGATTTCTATCTCTGTTTAAATATTTGTTGTTCGATTATTTATTCATTTTAATTTGAACAAATTAATAACAAATTCAGCCGTCAGCATGTTTATGTCAAAATTTTATAATGGGAATATTATAGTATTACAATGCATGTTTTGCTTTCTGTTTATATTTTGGAGATTTAGAGAAGTTTTACTGTTCAAAAATACACTTTCTTTCTTTTTTTTTGATCATTAAAATGTCAAAATTAATTATCATTAAACTGTGTTGTAACTTAAATGTGACTACAATTTTTTAAGTATATTTTTATACACAAATATCCAGATTTACAGTTTTACAGTTATAATAAGCAAAACGTCAAATAAAAAAAATACATTAGGTTTCTATCCAATCGATTGAAAAAAATTATCTGCCAAATAATCGACTTTCAAAATAATTTTTAGTTACAACCAGGGCCAGAGAGAATCTGCGGATATTTTTTGCTATTTCTGTGCAGAATTTTGTAAAGAATTTGCGGATTTCTGCAGAATGATTTTTGGAGTATCTTAGCAAAAAATTGATATAAGAAATCAAAAACAATACCTTCTGTTTTTTTATCTAATCTAATTGGATCCACTTATTTGGTAAACAAACCAAGTTTCTCATATAATAATTTCTACTAAAAGACAGAAAATATTACTTTACCAACTGTATTGTAAATAAATCATATGAATAGTTTCATGTTAGTGAATAATATTGCTGAAATTAATTTTAAAACTGAATAAACATAAGTTTACACAGCAAAATCCTCAGAGTAAAATATACTCAGTTCAGAGAGTATTTTGTTCCCTTTTTAAATAAGGGCAAACAGGTTGGTAATAAGTAAAGCTGCTGTTTGTTGAGTTTCTTAGTGATCCTTTGCTGAGATTTTGAGAGATTTAATGCATTATATTTCAGCTGATTTCATCTAAGGCTGTGACTGAAGTTTTGTGTTTCTCTCCTGTGTTTCTGTTTGTTAACAGCAGGTGTTCATCATCATTGCTCAATCATCACCTAATTTATACTTTCATTGTCTCATTAACTTGAGTAACTTTAACTCAATTTAGAGAGGGACCAAATACTATCTAAATTTAAAATTTTACTCAGATGATTTTACTGTGTACACACATTTACACAAGTAAATAAATAGGATTTCTGCCCGCACAGATTCCGTGTGGGCCTAGTTACAGCCCTACTTTAGTTGCATATCCACTGAAGTGCTTTTGAATAGCTGAAAACTTCAGTGCTCTCCCAAAAATGCTCAGCTGTAAGCTGTGTTTTAGCTGGTTTCACTCTCATACAGTCAGCATTTTTAAATGCTTAGTGGTCAGCCTTTAACATCAAACAGGCACTCACAGGCCAATCTCATTCACTCATTCATTTAACTTTATTTATAAAGCACTTTGGTCCACCGAGCAGCAGACCAAAGTGCTGAACAGTAAAAGAATAACAGAATAAAATAATAAAAAACACACAGTAGGCTAGGGCGGTAATACGGTAATATGGTATATCGTGGAAACTAAAAATAGCAACTGTGTCAGTTTCAATACCGTTATACCGTCATAAAAACAATGCACTTATTTAGGAGACAAGGATTAAATATCTAATATAATTTATTTAATACCTAATAATGAATATGCATGGTTGTCATCAGCATGGAGGAGAAAGAGAGAGGTGGGGAAAGATGGTGAGTCATGCACCAAGTGACCTGGTCTCGAAAAAGAACACAACTTCAGCAGTTTGGCAGTATTTTGAGAAGGCGGTAAATACAGACGAGGCAATTTACAAATTTTGCAACAAAAAGGTGACTGCGAGAAATGGAAATACCTTGAACCTAAGGTCACATATACGGTATTCAGTTTCTGAAGGGTTTAGGCACAAGCCAACAGTTTGGTGACGCTGTCTGAGCCTTACAACATATTCATTTTTATTATGCACAGTAATACCGTATACCATATAAAATAGGGAGGAGGTTTGACGGTATCAAAATTTGGATACCGCTCAAGCCTAGCACATAGTATACATTTAAAACAATAACAACATAACACATGTAGGCCATACATATACACTATCAAACAAATGTCAGATCATGTGTCAAAGGCCTAGCAGAAAAGGTAGGTTTTGAGATGTGATTTAAACAAAGACAGCGAAGGGGTTTGCCTAGTTTAATGAGGTAGAGCATTCCATAACTTGGGGGCACCTCTAAGCTTACATCTGGTTTTTAGGCTCTAAAAAGCAGCTGATATGCTGATCTAAGAGCACACCACGGTACATAGGGTGTAACAGTTCAGATATATAGGGAGGGGTAAAACCATTTAAGGTTCTCATTGAAAACATAACAAAAAAATTAAAAAAAACACTTGCCTCAGAAAAAAGTTTTGGTGGGCATGCACTCTTAGTGTAGATACACATATGGTTGAATACGTTCTAACAGCTGCTGTAGACCGCCTGCTCTCCACCTACAGAAGTGTGATGAAATCAAAGCTTGATAAACTCTTGATCCATTGCGTGATGATTTTATTTAAAGACACTGAACATAATTGTTTCTGATTAATTCTGTTAAGACAGTTTTAAATGATTTGTTAAAGACAAAAATGTATATACATGTTAAGACATACAATTTGAATATACAAAATACAAATAAGTATTACATTTACCATGGCCCCAAGCCCTGATGTCATCTATGACAGTGTTTCACTTTAAGGCTGATTTATATTTCTGTGTCAAACGCAGCGTATGTGTATGATCCAGCGCAGCCTTCGCGTGGTCATCTAGCACTCACTGTGGCTGACACCAACGCTGACCTTTCAAAAATTGTAACTACATGTCGCAACGGCGCGTAGCGCAAGCTCTGTGATTAGTCGGTTTGGTAGCTGTGACCAATGTGAGCAGCACGAACCCATAGGAGTGAGTGTTTACAAGTGTCGAGTCCCGTGAAGTAGCTCTAGATGGAAATTGTTGATTTATGTTCATGATTAAGTTTGATTTATACTTCTGCATCGATGTGACCCATTGCACATGCCTTGCGTGAGCTGTGCATTTATACTTCTGCGCGCTGCTTGTGTTGCTCTGCAATAACACTTCCAAAACACTCTCTGGCAGTAGGTTTTTATGTTCCTCTGTGTGTAGTTTCTTCGTGGTTGTTTAGTTTTTCCTGAACGCTACCGTAATGTACAAGTAGTTAGAACTCGCTCATTCACAAGCGGGAACCGGCGGATGTGAAACAACTTTAAATTATAAGGTAAACACAAAACAAAAGTTTCCATTTGGAGCTCCTTCACAGGACTCCACACTTGTAAACACTCGCTCCATCAGGTTTGAGGCTCTCAGTTGTCGTCAACACTACCTAGCCAACCAATCACAAAGCTTGCGCTAAGCCATAGTTGATTATTAATAAGTTGATTCATTCACTGTAAAAAGTTCAATCAAAATCTCTACTATGCTTCAATGCCAATAGGTGTTGGTTTTTATCCTAAAGCTAGTGACTAACCAGTACAACGTGGGATCCCATTGCTAAAAATGGCTTCCTACCAACCTGAAAGCCAAACAGAAACAACTTTTTACAGTATATGGTCGTGGTTGATTGCCAACTAAAGCTGGTGTTCAACACCTCTTTCAATATCTTCTTGTAAGCTTTATTTTTTTTAACCTTAAAAGTCATAAACCTAATATCCTGCTTTACAAGTGGAGAGCCTTGGATAAACTCAACGCCAATTTGAACCAGCAAAGCATATCAGACCTCATTATGAAGCAGCGGAAGCCATGAACACATCATGACTGGTTTGGCCACAGCAAACAACCCAACTGATAGAATCAGACAAGTTTATGCAGCAGAGAATAACTGCCTGATGTGTATCCAACTGAATCTTTGCCTCCCACTGAGAAAACATCAACAGATCCAAAAACATATTGCCCTGGACATATCTCTTCCCCCCACATGGCACAAGGACATTAAGCTACATAGAAATACCACTGAAAACTGGAGGCTAACAAAACATTGCACATTTAGCCTCATATGATAAAGGAGTTAACATTTGAGTTGTGGTTTTTCAGAGTGAAGCCACATTCCCATCAAACACTGTTGTGTTTCTGCAAGCTGCTAGATAAGATAGTAAGGTGTCTGGATGAGAAAGGTCACGCAGGCCACAAGCATGCTATGATCTCACAGTCCTGAAATGCTTCATGGCAAACAACACTGTGATTTCGGGAATGGTGACATTTCAATGCTGGGTTTCAAACCACAGTATGACAACCACCAGACAGCCAATTAGGGATTTTTTTTCCTCATAGAGCTTTCCTAATATTTGAGAATGCCAAAAGGCATTTGGGCAGCAGAGCTAATAGAAGCTGCTTGACATTTGAAAACACATGCTTTTGCCTGACCTCAACATTCACAGCACTCAGGTGTATAAGCATTTTTTCCCATTTAACAGTAATGTTTTAAGACACAGACAAGTACTGGAGTAGCTACTGGAACAAAGAGATTGCTCAAAATCGGAACTTATCGGGCTTAACCGCAACTTCTTGTCGGTCTCAACATAAATAAAACTCTAGAATAGGGTTAGCACAGTGAATTTTTTTTTTTATGTTTTTGTAACTTTTGCTTTGTTTATTTTTTTTTACATTAACTGAGGCATGTAGTGTGAAACAATGTAATGTTACAAATCAATGTTTAACACAAGACAAACAATCACATGCCTCATATTCACATGCTTTGAGCATTCATGGAAATGCAGTGTGCTGCAAACAAACAAAAACATCATTTTAAAGGGCACCTATTTTACCCTTGTTACAAGATGTACGATAAGTGTTGGTGTCTCCAAAATGTGTCTGTAAAGTTTCAGCTCAAAAACACCCATCAGATAATTTATTATAGCCACCAGGATCTGCCCATTTTGATGTCTAAGTACGGTGTAGCTGTTGTGGCTTTAAATCAGGGGTGTCCAAACTCAGTCCTTGAGGGCCGGTGTCCTGGAGACTTTACCTCTAACCCTAA
Source organism: Danio aesculapii (assembly GCF_903798145.1). Classification (NCBI taxonomy): domain Eukaryota; kingdom Metazoa; phylum Chordata; class Actinopteri; order Cypriniformes; family Danionidae; genus Danio; species Danio aesculapii. Next base: position 24,744,568 of record NC_079453.1, on the reverse strand, counting down.
TCAAACACACCTGAACCAGCTAAGTAAGCTTTGACTAGATATACTAGAAACTTCCTGGCAGGTGTGTTGAAGCAAGTTGGAGCTAAAGGAATGAGTCTGAACACCCCTGCTTTAAATGCAAATGAGCTGCTTCTCCAGGCCCACCATTCCCAAGTGCGTGTCTGCTTCTCATCATGCATTGTGTCAAATAAACAGCACAGTGACAGACTCGGATGAAGCTAAAATACAGCTCATTAGTCAAAAATACCTAGTAAGTTTATTGGATGTTTTTGTGATGGAGTTTATTCAAGCCTTTCTGAAATGATGAGTCTCACACAAATGCCGTTTGCAGTACACGCACATATTAACGTTTACTAACACCATGTGTCTGTAGTGATTATAGCAGTAAGGAATTAAGAATTTACTGCCTTTATTACAAACAAGCTCTGTTTTAAAAAGGTTTTAAACTTATAAAACTTGCAATATTCTGTTGACATGTGTGTACATGTTATTATCGAAATATGGCTCCTGTCAATCAATTCGGTGGGCAGGGAAAACCCCACCCCTAGACTTATTGGGTTTCTATCACCCCAATATGACAGTGCACACACTATACCCACACACAATTCTGTCCAAACAGCTTACAAAAGATGATTATCATAGGTTCCCTTTAATATTTAGGGGGCAAACATGTCAAATGGTTATGAAAATGAACCAATTGAACAAATTCACTCTTAGCTATAAAGTATGGAAAATCTATTAACAAATAAAATCGATATAAAACAGGATGCACAATGCTAAATCCTTTATTTAAAAAGGTTCTATGCAGTTTTTCTCCAATCGCTGGCAAATATGCAAAAATTAGATTAACTAAGAGTAACAGTGTAAAACATTATAGTACAAGTAACCTGGATTAACAATCAACAAACTATAGGTAAATCTCTGCAAAACTGCAAAATCAACAAGACTTGGTTTACAACTTGAACAAATTTAAATATTAAATAGTTGTTTTGTTAGACCCCGAGCAGGTTATTCAGACTAGCTTGTGATGTAAGGAGGAGGACGGAGACTTGATTATAGCTCCGTTGTCCTGTTCTAAGATCCTGTACGGAAATTTTCAGAATATCGATGAAACGCTTATCTAAATGTCAATAGATTGTTTTGTTCTGCCAGATGTGACAAAAAGTATAAAATAATGTAATCAAATAATGGAAATATCAATCAATATTGTGTCTGTATAATCATATATTTGTTTTTATTACTATTATTAGTCAAGCATTAACATTATACTTTGCTGCCCGAGTGAACAGCCAATTCAGCTCTACTTAAATAATGTAATGGGATGTGGTAATGGGAACGTTTCAGGCCCAACTCAACTACTTACAGTAATAATAAATGCCCCAATGCCACCTAAAAAATGTAGGGATGTAATATAAATATATCTGTAATATAAAATGTAGGGATGTAATATATATATATATATATATATATATATATATATATATATATATATATATATATATATATATATATATATCTGTAATAAAAAAGAAAAACAGTAGAAAGGCAAATGTTAATGTGAATATAACAACATCATAGGAAATGACAATACACTGTTTCTAGTCCAAATGTTCTGTGCAAGTTGAAGACAGCAGAGTTGGGTTGGCAAATCGAGCTAAACAAGTCAAGTGAACAGCCTTAGCATTTAACTGGAAACCATTTGACCTTAAATGTATCCTTTAGTCCAGCAGACCCCAAGAGACCAGGTTCACTCAGACCCCCAGCTTCTGCTCAGACAGTGAACTCCTGTGAACTTTACATTCAGACATGGGAAATGTCACATTAGCACAAAGTGCTCCAAGTGGCCTCAAAAAACAAAAACCTGTCACTCAATTCACTAAGAGATTGATGACATTCTCACAAAATTTTTTTCTTTAACTAGATAATTATAATTTATTAAAAAAATAAAAATAAAAATAACCAAGTTGGACATCAAAGATGGACATCAAACTTTTCCATAGAGCTAAAGGGACAAAACCCTAAAAGAAGTAGTGCTGCAACAATGAATCGATTACATCGATAAAAATTGATTAATAAAAGCGTTGGCAACGAATTTCATAATCGATTCGTTGTTTCGCACGACACGGGAAGTTTGATTATTAAAAAACACTTTAGTTCAGCGCGGAGCGGAGTGAACACGGTCTCTCTCGCGCACTGATACAGAGTTCGGCGCCTCATAGACAGGGAAGAGGAGGGAGTTCAACAGCAGGGTCCTAATTTTGTTCCGTTTTAAAATGAGGACCGTTAAGTCCCTGGTGCTGATGTTTTACTCGTTATCCAGCTTGACAAGTTTTAGCGTTAGCTCGTTTACCTTTAGAGCAGCAACTGAGAAAATCAAACTGAGCTTTGGCATGGTGTCTGGTGCTGAGCCAGAGAGAGCTCCCAGTAAGAGAGCAAAGCTCCCAGTAAGGGACCGTCGGAAAAAATTGTACTTTTTTTCTTTTTTTTTTTCGAAAATAAAACCAACTTAACCCCGCTGAGAAAGACGCGTCATATTATCACAATTATGCAGCGTTTTAACCGCCTAATGCTTAATTTATGTTTTAGACATGTAAATACACACACATACTAGTAAAACAATACATTTAGGGTTTGTAAAACACACAAGGAAGTCTAACAATTAATTCAAATATAATTTGCCGATGTGTTTTATTCATATCAGATACACATATTGAAAGTAACTATAAAGTTGAATCTACTCTTCTTATCGTTCACCAGCCACTTACTTGCATGTATTTGGGGAGTAACTGGTGAATTTATGTGCTGAATCCTGCGTGTTTGCTTTATATGAATGAGGCAAACGCGTGGCCGCAAGTAAACATGGCGACACCCATCTCACGTTTACCTACACGTTTATGTGAACTGGTAAAACTTCTGTTTGAGATTATATCTCATTAAGATTATTTTTCTTACCCAATTCACAAATAATTTAACTTATTTTAAGCAAACAATCACTTAATTTTGAGGTAAAAATTTCTTATGCTATTTCATGTGTCTAGTATGTATCTTGATTTAAAAATTTTGATATTTGGATTGAAATTAGTTTAGTTAGTTTTAGTTTTTTTTATTATTATTTATTATTATTATTATTATTATTATAACAGCTCAGGGATGAGCTTTTTTGAATAAACGGTTGGAAATGTATGTTTTTTAATCCGATTCATTGATTAACCGAAAAAATAATCGACAGATTAGTTGATTATTAAAATTATCGTTAGTTGGAGCCCTAAAAAGAAGCATCATATATTAGAAGTATGATATTATTTTTGTGCTATTTTTAAAATCTTATGAACTGTGACAGATAACATTTTATTCTATTGCTGTATGAAAAAAATTCTCTGTTTGTGTTCAATAGAATCATACATGAAGTTGCTAGAGGATAAATAACGAAAGAAGTTCCATTGTTTTGGCTAAACTACTTGAGCTAGAGGAGCATAAAAAGGAAAATTAAATACTTACTGAAGCAGAAAATGATGTATGGATAATTAGACTGATTAGCGTTGCTTGTGGAGAATTCCTAACACAAATATTTAATGCGCGCCAAAGCCACACTTACCAATGAGTCAGATGCCTGTTGACCTGCTACATATGATATGAATGTCATAATTAACTTAATTAACCTTGCTGGACTCTCTGCTTGAGTGGAAGTCACCACTGTTCATTTGCGCATCTCTCAGAGACTATGAGAGAGAGAGTAAAAAGAAAACAAACGTGTGCCCAATTAGGACTGTGTTGACAATGGGTATTAATAATTTTTTTAAAGTATTGTTGGAGTAGAAACCATTACATAAAGACTAGTTTCAATTAAAGTTAATATAAAAACTTTAAATACTTGTATACAAATTAGCAATTAAAGGTGCAGTAGGTGATTGTCTTTAGAAACGTTTTCTGTTGTGCTGGTTGAAAGTCTCTTCACATTCCAATAGTAACTCAGTGTTGGGTAAGTTACTTTTAAAAAGTAATCGATTACAAATTACTGATTACTTCTGGAAAATTGTGATCTGAATACATTACTAATTACTTTATGTAAAAAGTAATCAGATTACTAAATACTTTACATTGAAGTTACTTTTTAAACATATAAAATATACCTATTAAACTGCAGCTCTTCCAGTAATTTAATATTTTCCGAAAAACATTACAATGGGTTGATCACAGCAGCTTGACATATTCAAAAGACTTAAAGAGTTCACCCAAAACTTAAAATTCTCTCATCATTCACTTGTCAAAAGAAGACAAAAGAAGCACATGAAAAAAAACTGTATACTGGTAACCATTGACATCCATAGTATGAAAAAGCTCTGCAGTGTTTGGGTGTCCTGTGTTTATCTGAGGTAATTAGTCAACCAAAATATGTATATTCCTTACAAATCATGAAGCCGGTCGGTCAGTTCTTGTCACATGACTCGTGGTTTTCAACTGGTGTGCCTGGGAAATGTGAGCGTGCACAATATGCAATCCACATGCGCGCACAAGCAATTACAGTACATAACAGTGTTATAACTATTGTTAAAAATTAAATTATGTATTGTGTGGGGTAAAAGGAATTTATGTTTTTACTTTTGTACCTTTATTTTTTTATTAGAAAAAATGTTTAGGCTAACAACAGATTAATCAATCTTTTTCTTTTGTATGATACCATATATTAACCAAACATACTACTACTTTTTTACTGTGTTGCATACTTCTTAGAAAGAACTGCTTACAAGAGGGAAATAGCAAAATAAGAATAAATATAGTGCAGGGGGCCTTGCTCCAGACTTTTGTCCATTAAGAAGTCTAGACATATCACAAGGAGCTGGATGATTATAGAAATTGTAAAATATATCAAAAATGCACTTAACTGTCATGTTCTGGAATGCAGAGAAGGGTTGCAGAAAGAGGAAGTATGTTTGGGTACAACAGCCAAAGGACTGCAGAATGACTGTTAATTGACGTTACACCAAAACTCCACCTGTTAATATCAGTTGTTTATATATACTGGAGTCAGGGAAATATAAGTTAGTTGCGATCCTCCTGAATATAATTCTGTATTGCATTGGGGTAACGTAACCCAGAGCTCTGTCCTCAAAATATTCATTTGTATCTAATAAATGACTAATATTTTTGATATTGAAGAAAACTCTCTCCAGACCTTTTTTATTGAACACTCATGGAATTGGCTAGATATTCCAACAATTGTTTGTCGCATATAGTTAACTATTTATTTGATTTTGGTAATTGGTGGGTTTCAATTTGGCTACCACTGCAAGTATATTTCAAACCTGTGGGAAGCACTGTAAATCATATGAACATTTTCATAGTGATCAATAATATAACCAAAATTAATTTAAAAACTGAATAAACATACATTCATTTTGCTTCGGCTTAGTTCGTTTATTCATCAGGGGTCGCCACTATCGGAATGAACAGCTACTTATCCAGCATACTGTATGTTTTACATACACAGCGGATGCCGTTCCAGCTGCAACCCAGTAAACACCCATAAACTCTCGCATTCACACACACACACTATGGCCAATTTAGCTTATTCAATTCACCTATACCTATACACCTATGTCTGTAGGGGAAATCGGAGAACCCGGAAAAAACCCATGCCAACACGGGGAGAACATGCAAAACTCCACACAGAAATGCCAACTGACCCAGCCGGGACTCGAACCAGCAACTTTCTTGCTGTGAGGCAACAGTGGTAACCACTGAGTCACCATGCCACCCCAAATAAACATACATTTATACACATAAAAATCTGTGGAAATCTGCAAATTTCTACAGGCGCCCTGTAGAAATTCCATGTGGGCATACCTATAAGAGTATGCATTCATTGATGAGTCAGCATAAATGAATCCATATCAAAATGAATGGAACTGAGATAAGAATCGAATCAAATGGCAAGCATGTGCACCAAGAATAAACCAAATCTTAAAATGCATGTCAACAGCCAGTCCTAACAGCAATTACAAAACCATTCAAATCTTCTCAGAGCGATCCCGGAAGTAACAATTAACATTGCTTTCATGCAGGTCAACATGTTCTTCACATTTAAGTTTTTTTTTTTTCTTGTTCCTCTCAGAGCCTGTAATTACTTGGTTTGTGTGAAGAAAAGCTATATTGCAGGGAATGAAAGGAGAACATTGGTGCCACCAGTGTCCACACCAGCTATTCAGTTAAGTTAATTCCTACTTAATTCCTTCCAAAAAGCACATATGAATGCCTTCCTTAAATGTGACTTTTCAATAGCAATTTACCCAAATCAACCTCAGCCTTCCCATGTATTAAAAGCCCTCATCACATTCTAAATATAGAAACTATTCTATTTCCATGCAGCGGGTTTTGTGAACAAAGGACTAAACCCTCCATATCCCAATTCGCAAAGTCCCAGAATAATAATGTTGTGGCTCCAGCACCTCAGTGGAGACGTCATATTTAGTGAGTAAGGGGGGCTATTCAGCAAAAACCCCTGTTAGGTTGGTAGAACAATTGAGCAGTGGCAAATTGTACCCATAAGTGAACAAGGGAGAGAGAAAACGAGCTTAGGAAAAGATATGGAGCAGGTTTTACATTGGTCTGATTGCAGCCTCACTCTGAAAGTGCACAACGTCAAGGGCATTTTATAGGATTTCCGTGGCAGGATATTTTACTGAAAAGGATTTACAGGCTAAATAAAGTCCTTAAATAGAAGGTTGCTATAAAGCTGGAGCTTGTTAAAGTTTGATGTTGCCAGTCATTTCGATATAAGATGTCATGTCTGTTACCATGGATACTACTAGTAAACAGATTAATCACACTTCAACATCAAACCTGATCTTAACAACAACCTGCATTACCTCCATACAAAGTCCGTGCACATGACAGCAGGATATCATTTACACTATTGTTCAAATATCCACAGAATTAGAAAGATTTGTTTAAAGGGGACATATTACGCATATTATGCCCCTTTTTACAAGATGTAAAATAATCACTGATGTCTCGTTGAAACTGTTCCTTTCAGGCTTTGATCCTTATTGTGTTATTTTTCGTGACTGTCACTTTAAATTTAAATGAGATTGAGCTCTTTTTCAAAAAAAAGGCGGAGCAACAAATGTGTCAGCATAGTGGCAGATTCAAAAACAAGACAACATTCATATGCTGATGAGCGAGAGATCATCATTAATGGGCGGGGCTTTCCCTCTTTAATGACATGTACAAAGAGACTCAATCGAAGTGTTTCTGCAAATTTTATTAATACATATTTACCATGAGAAGATATATTAGATATTTGATATTTTAGACTGTTGCCACACAAATGTGTTATAAGATCTTATAAAAGTAATTTTGCATAATACTGTAGGTCTCCTTTAATGCGCTAATTAAACCATGAATAGAGTAAAAACAGTAATATTGTAAAATATCAATGTAATTTGAAATAACCTGAATATACTATGAATTTATGCAGATATTTTAGCATTATTAAACGGCACATTATCCTTCCTTAATCATTCTAATATGCTGATCTTCTGTTTAAGAAACATCTTACTATTAATACTCACACACACACACACACACACACACACACACACACACACACACACACACACTCACACTCACACACACTCACACACACTCACACACACTCACACACACTCACACACACTCACACACACACAGTTAAAGTCAGAGTTATTAGCCCCCTTTTGAGTTTTTTTATTCCTTTTTAAATATTTCCCAAGTAATGTTTAACAGAGCAAGGACATTTTCTGGAGAAAGTCTTATTTGTTTTATTTTGGCTAGGATAAAAGCAGATTTTTATTTTTTAAAGACTATTTTAAGATCGAAATTATTAGCTAACTTTTTTTTCGATAGTCTACAGAACAAACCATCATTATATAATAACTTGCCTAATTACCCTAACCTGCCTAGTTAACCTAATTAACCTAGTTAAGCCTTTAAATGTTACTTTAAGCTGGATAGAAGTGTCTTGAAAAATATCTAGTCGAATAATATTTACTGTCATCATGGCAAAGATAAAATAAATCAGTTATTAGAAACTATTTATTAAAACTATTATGTTTAGAGGGGCGACGTGGTGGTGCAGTAGGTAGTGCTGTCGCCTCACAGCAAGAGAGTCGCTGGTTCGCGCCTCGGCTGGGTCAGTTGGAGTTTCTGTGTGGAGTTTGAATGTTCTACCTGTGTTCGCGTGAGTTTCCTCCAGGTGCTCCGGTTTCCCCCACAGTCCAAAGACATGCGGTACAGGTGAATTGGATAGGCTAAATTGTCCGTAGTGTTTGAGTGTGAATAAGTGTGTATAGATGTTTCCCAGAAATGGGTTGCAGCTGGAAGGGCACCCGCTGTGTAAAACATGTGCTGGATAAGTTGGCAGTTCATTCCGCTGGTATTAATAAAGGGACTAAGCCAAATGAATGAATGATGTATAGAAATGTATTGAAAAAAAAATCTTCTCCCCGTTAAACAGAAATTCTGGGTGGGGTGGAATAATTCAGGGGGGCTAATAATTCTGACTTCAACCGTGTGTATGTATGTATAAGTATATATGGAACTCTGTTCCATAATTCTTTGATAAATATAAAGTTCCAAAGAATTATATAAATGATTTGAAAAGCATTAATTTTTCATAGAAAAAATACTTTGATTCAGCAAGGCTTTCTTGGTTAAGACTGAAAGTAAAGATTTTAACTTGTTTTGAAAGTTTCATTTTTCCATAAATGCTGTTTTATAAACAAAATAAAAATAAATAAAAACAAAACAAGCAAACCGCTGACCCCAATCTCTTCAAAAGCAGTATATGCCTAAAACATTTTGCCACACCTGCCATCTAATTTTAATTTATGTACATCTGTACATATGTAGGTCTGTCGTCTGGTGGAAAACTGCAGGGAAAGTTTCTTTTTAAAAATCATATTATGTTGACTACAAAATTAGAAACCTTTACAGACTTGTTTTAAATATCCTGCTTCTTTCATATACCTGATATTGACCGCATTTGCATCAGGTGCATTTGGCACCTGATAAGTGTTTTAAGATAAGAACCAGGTAACATATTACTATTAATATGCATTGTGTTACAAATCAACCTGAAAGATATAACGCAAAAGGCTAAAACCAATGGCTTTTGTATGTGTGTGAAGAAATATAATTTCTATAATTTATTGCCAGCCCCAATAGTTTTAAATATAAAAGTTTATAGAGTTTACAAGAATGTTTACTTCAATTCCCAAGCTTCTCGAGACTGCAGTTGAACGCAAACTGGTTTTATGGTATGTGTCATGTTGTCAAATGTGAAATGAACTGTTTTTTATTTCCCTTTATGAAGTAAATGAACGTCATCTTTTGGGGCTGTCAAGATCTTGGGTTAAACTTTATTTATGCCTGACAAGCTGGTTGCGGCATGACGCACTGCAGCTCCTCAGAGGTGTTGAAAGGTGTTTGTACAGTAGTCTCAGCGTTCACCATGACACACACAAAAAAAAAAAGTATGGAGAAAATTTCAGCTGAGCCAGCAAGTCAGGACAGCAAACTTTACTCTAAGGTATATGATTACTTATTCAAAGGCTGTTTAATACCTTTACGGTCCCTGCAGTTTAACTGACAAAGCGTGACATTGCAAAGAAAACACACTCAAGATGTCTGTTATGAGAAATTATGCATATGTAGGACTCTGAAAAAACACTGGTATATTCTACTTAATTACAAATGTAAAATACACTTGTGTTCAGTTTGGGATATTAAGATTGCATTTACACAGTAATAAGCTATATTTTAAAATATTAGTAATTCAAAATCAACTGTTTCCAAATTAAATATATTACAGCACCTATGTTTCCATTCAAATATGCTAATTAGACATTCGTTTGTCCATTAATGCTGTCCCTTCATGTCTATCACATGATCTGTCAAACAAAAGCACATGACATTTTGCTTCAGTAAATGTGTTTGCATCTTAGTTCATGAACTTTTTTTAGCAAATAAAAATTATATCCTACTCAACTGTGTGTGTACATATTTTTATATGATTTTTATAATTTCCATTAAGCATATTTTGATGCAATATTCAAAAATATGCAAAAAAATAGGTGGATTGAAACATAGCTAACGTCATTAAATTCTGTAAAGTCATAACAGCATTTTTGCAGCATTTTGTGTCACATGATTAGAATATATAATTGACCAATATATACCAATTTGACAATATTTTTTATAATTGGATAATGGTTTTGTAATATTGAATTTGCTTCAATATTAAAATTTTTAGAGCAGGCGTCTGATGAGAGGTGAGACTACAATAACCCCTGTGTTCATTACAATGGACATTACATATCAGTCCACCTTTTTTGTGGTTCCTGATCATTTCATCTAATTTATAGCCTGCAGTCCATGAGAGTAGACAATTGTCATCCAATCAAATGACGGTAAGGCTCGGCGTATTGTAATTTGAAAATAAATCACTACACTGAAAAGCAGCATAGCATCTCTTCACTCCAGACACAGACATAAGCCACATTTACAATGTTTTTATTCAGATTTATTGATACGTTCGCCAATATTTCATAGATTGTATGTTTAAAAAAAGGTATTGCCGTTACTAATTAAAGTTTAAAATCTTTTGTAACATTGCAAGCTTTAAATCAGGATTTTTTCCAAATATGTCTGTCCATTTGGATGTACAATGGGGTCCTAATCTGTTACTGAAGTTAAATCTCCAGTAATGCTGATTGAACTTCTTTATATAAAAAAAATAATAATAAATGTAAAAATCGATATCGATTTACTAATTCATTGCTGAAACTATTTTATATGCATAATATACAGATCTTGAAGTTCTTGAGCATATAGTAGATGGAAATATCTCAGATGTGGACATTATGTGGAGTGACAAGAAAGGTGTTTTTTTTAAGTTTGTTTTAATCAAGGTGCCATCTATACAACAAAAGTTCAAGTAAAAATGTTACAATGTTAGGGATTTGAAAAATACATTTTAAGATTATACCAGCAATCATGTATGTTTTTTTTTTTTTTGTATTTTATGTTAGTATAATGTTCGGTAAGTAAAACTGTTCTGACCTGATGTCCATGGACAAAAATATATATACTTAAAGGGTGTTGAATTTTTATTATTATAATTTGGTCTCATTTATAGGAGCCTCAATAACTGTGAAAACTTACTTTTACATTTTTTAGAACCTTGGAACATTCGGGTCTGAAGGGGATAATAAAGTCAGTAAGCTTTATTTAACATGGGTATTATTGCACAAATTGGACAGGCTAATAAGTAGTTGATGCAACTTGGCTTTAAAAAAGTGAGAAACATGTAAAAGAATCCACTAAGTTCTACCCAATAAGACGTAACTTATTATGAATTATATAATGCAGTCATGCATAAGCGCATAAAAATGGAAATGGAATGGAAAATGGAAATAAAAGTGCTGAATTTCATCCTCTCTTGGTTGTTTATGCTCGTCATTAGTCTCCTGAAGTTGCTTTCACATTGCTGTTCATTCACAGAGCTGACGCTCAGGAAATAATGCTCCAGCACAGCCACCGCATGGTATATTTTAACAAGATTCACATGTCAACTGGAAGAATTAAGCTACACTAAAATAGCAATACATTTTATGTGGTGATTTAGTTAATCATTTATATCTGTTTGTTTGGTTATAAATTTAGAGTTTGTTGAAACATGTGCTTTATTTATTTTACTCTTAAATTATTTATTATTAAACAAAAACACTTCAATAGAAGTGCACTTTTTTGCACTTTCTGAGCACTTTGGGTTTTTTGTATGCATAAAAAAAGGTTATGGTAAAAATATTGGTTTGTTACAGGTTTGTTCTCTTTAGCTAAAATAGTTATTCTGCAAAACATATATAAAAAATACAAATCTTTTGTTTCTCTCAACTGATTTATTAACTGCTAATTTTACATACAGTATTTAAGGCAAGCATACACTGTAAAAAATGCTGGGTTCCACACAAATCCTTAAACACAAATTAATTAAGTTGACTTAAATGTTTTACAAATTTAAGTGAATTTAACATAAACCATTTAAGTTGTCCCCCCCAAAAAAACTCAAAATTGTGCCATTTCAGCTCATTTTAAATAAGTCGGTGGAAGAAGCAGCAAAAAAACATTTGAGTGTATTAAAAGTAACTGTAATTAAATCCCTTATATTACTTTTTCAGTGGCTAAGTAGTTTAATTACCGTAGCTTTGTACACATCCAATACTGGTCACGTTTCATAATTTCCTTCAGAAATAACGATAAAAAAAAATAAATTAAATAAGAGGTCCAGCAACTAAATGCAACAAAAAGATAGTGTAAATTATATGATTTTATAAAATGATTGACTATAATCTAAACAACTTCGACATTAGTTTGTCCATTAATGCTGTCTCATCACCCAGCACACGATCTGTTAACTGTTTCACACGTACGATCACACCGGTGTGGTCAACCTTGGCTGGTCCCTGAAGTGTACGATCACACCGGTGTGATTACAACGTTAAGAGCACACGTCATCAACTGCTAAAATTCTAATCTGACGGCGCACGCTGAGGCACAGCACTCGTCATGAATCATGGATTTTTCCGTGCAAGCAAAACTTACCATTTCAGGTTTGTAGAATACACATGGATGTCTATGAAGATGGCAATAATAATTATTTTTCAATACAACTGGACGATGTGCTATATTCACGTAAGATACACACTGTTTATGTTACTAGATATTTAGGCATTTTGCCATAATTGGATATTGATTTGTAATACTGAAATTCCAGATAAATGGGTACAGGATCTCCTTTAGAGCAGGTGCCTGATGAGAGGGTGATTGACTATAATCTCAACAACTGTGCAATAGGAAAATACAAAACTGACATTTAATCTAGATTTTTTTCATCTAAGACAAATCAATATATACCAAAACAACAGTTTGAGACCATAATCCATGCTTTTGTGACCACTCGGTTAGAATACTGTAATGCACTGTATGTGGGGAGTAGCAGGTCAGCTATTTCCCGTTTACAAACGCTGCAAAAAGCTGCAGCCATCTTGTTAACTTGCAAATAAGACATTTCCCCCGTGTCAGATTCGCTTCATTGGTTGCCAGTGAATGTTAGAAAACAGTTTAGGATTCCTTTATTTATTTATTTTTTACTTCTAAATGGTCTTGCCCCACCATAAATAGTTGAAGTCAGAATTATTAGCCCCCCTTTGAATTTTTTTTCTTTTTTTAAATATTTCGCAAATTATATTTAACAGAGCAAGAAAATTTTCACAGTATGTCTGATAATATTTTTTCTTCTGGAGAAAGTCTTATTTGTTTTATTTCGGCTAGAATAAAAGCACTTTTTAATTTTTTAAAAACCATTTTCGGGACAAAATTATTAGCCCCTTTAAGCTATATATTTTTTCGATAGCCTACAGAACAAACCATCGTTACACAATAACTTGTCTAATTACCCTAACCTGCCTAGTTAACCTAGTTAAGCCTTTAAAATGTCACTTTAAGCTGTATAGAAGTGTCTTATAGATATCTAGTCAAATTTACTGTCATCATGGCAAAGATAAAATAAATCAATTATTAGAGATGAGTTATTAAAACTATTATGTTCAGACATGTTGAAAAAAAAATCTTCTCTCCATTAAACAGAAATTGTTGGAAAAAATAAACAGGAGGGGCTAATAATTCTGACTTCAACGGTATCTCTGAGCTGATACACCCTTATAAGCTCTCGCGTTCTCTCAGCTGATCAGCTTCTCCTGATTGTGCCAAAAACAAAGCGTAAGCTTAGAGGGGATCATGCTTTCGTTGTGGTAGGTCCTAGACTTTGGAATGATTTGCTGCTGCCCATTAGACAGGCCTCTTTAGTGTTCTCATTTAGATCAGCTCTTAAAACTCTTCTATTTTTTGTTGGCATTTGACCCTGATCTTAATAACTGAATATTTTAATTTATGTGCCTTTTTTTGATAGTTTAGCTATATGTTATTAATCTTGTATTTTATTTACTATTATGCTTATTTTGATGTATATTTTCTGTATAGCACTTTGGCTCATTTCTGTGTTTGTAAAGTGTTCTATTAATTAAGTTTGATTGATTGATTTATTGATGGATTGATTGATTGATTGATTGATGGATTGATGGATTTATTGATTGATTGATTGATTGATTGATTTTAAAAAGTTAAACCTCTACTTCTGCTGTATTAATGGATTAGTTTCACTTGTGCGTGTGCGCGTACATGAAGATGAACATCAAAAAAAATGTAACCTGGGAAGTGTAACACGGCTGCTATGAAGACTGTCAGCAATGACAGGATTTAGACATGGACGGCTGGGATGTTATAACTACTAAGCAGAAAGCAGACACGGGCCTGACAAACGAGAAAGAAGCCAAAGAATCTCTGAAGCGAAGTTTCTAGGTCAGTGATTTAAGAGGGAGCCATGAGGCACATCTTTCTCTTTCACACTTCAAGAGAAAAAAAAAGAGCAGAAGACGACAAGACCAATGAAAAAGGAAATAGCTGAAGAAAAAAAATAATAATAATAATTTCACAGAAAGCCTGACGCAGCACTATGAGCTATAAAAGTGTAGCTGACGGCAACAACGGTGAGGATAAAAGAAATAATCCATGCATAACTTCACTCTTTTTATAAATGGTGTGAGCGTGACCAATTTGAAAGAAATGAAGAGATTAAATAATTAATACTTCAAAGCCAGCCGGCGGGAAGATGACCTTGAATGAAAAGCAAGGTCAGAAGACGAAGGCTTGTGGAGATGAGCTCATAAATAAGCAAAGCAATAGAAGTGCAAAGATTCATATCACACAGCAATAAAACTGATCCTCGGACGGGAAGATCGTGCCCGGTTCTCCCATTTTTCCTTTATGTCTGTATATGCTCAGGAAAAGTCGAGTTTTCATGACTCTGCACTTTTAAAGTGAGGGAACATTTTTGATTCATCTGTTCCTCCATCTAAAAGCAAATAAAAAAGCAACAATAACAACACTATAGAAGGTCACAGGAATATTGTGGGAAAAATATGACAGCAATTCCAACTTAGTGAGGTAAATAAATATTGTGCTCAGCATATACAAGTACACCCCTCACAAATCTAACTTTAAAACTATCATTAATAGGAAGCTACATATAATATTACATTTGTGCATATACATTAAATTAGTCAGTACTGAAGGCAAATCTGGAGCTTATCTAACAAAATAACTTACGATAATGGTCTAAAAACTAGCACACAAAATTGATATGTTATAGAAAAATATTAAATACAAATTTAGGAGGAAAAATCAAAAAGCAAAAAAAAACATATGTATAAATTTGGTTGAAATTTTGTAGGTTGTAATTTGTTTTTGCAATATTTTGCTTGAATTTAATTATTTCATCTTTCAATTTCTAAAAACGCTCTGTGACTAAAATATTATTTTAATAAATATATCTGTTTTATAAATCTGTTTTGTTTAAAATGCACCAAAATACATTGCCTATATTCATTGAGAAACTGATAAAATATTCATTTTCAAAATGGGGTGTCCTCAATTATGCCGAGCACTGTATAATGCAATACTAATAAATGCAGAAATGCTCACCAGATGACTACATTTGAAAATAATTAGCATTCTAGAATGAAAGGTTGGTTTGCTGTGCAGCGTGAAAACAATAATAAAAATTTATTCGAGTTTTTTTCGAGTTCGCATGATTATATTTTCGTTATATTTAAAAAATTTCATATAATTTTTTATTAAATTACATTTTTTCCCCAAATTCTGTTTAATGGAAAATTTATTTCAACACATTTCTGAACAAAATAGTTTTAATGACTAATTTTTTTTTTTACTGATTATATTTTTCTACTGATTTTTCAAGATACTAGTATTTAGATTAAACTGTAATTTAAAGGCTTAACTATGTTAATTAGGTTAAATAGACAAGTTAACATAATTAGGCAAGTTATTGAACAGGGTTTCAGCAGATATCATAATGTCAATTTGAGATATCTTTTAAATGACAGGGGGTGGTCAGTAAAATCAGACAGATAAACAGAGAAGTAGAACATTTCTAAAACTAGGTCATATTTTTTTATATCGCGGAAGATTTTTAAACTAATTGTGTTTTATTATTTTTATAATTTATTATAATGATTATAAGGATTTTTATAACCATTCAAGATTTTTTAAATCAAACTTTTGATGCATCAAACTTTAATGCATGATGGTTTTGTTCATATCTTGGACAGTTCTACCTATTAAAGTTAAATATAAATGGCAACAGAACATGGGTTGCTCTGCCATTATATTTTTTTATTATGGCAAGAATAAAAGCAAAATAAATAAATAAATAAAAATTACACTTTTTAAAAATACTGCCTTTTTTTGTGCCCACTCAACAATTCACACATTACTGTCTGGCTAGTTTCTGTCCTCTACTTATAAGCTAAAAAGGCAATAATGGTCCAACATTCCTGATCATTATCACCAATAAAGACTAGAAATTGGGCATCAGTATATTGTAAACTGATAGGTTCATATTTTCATTTCCAGTTATCAAAGACATAATTTGTTCCTTCACTTTAGTTTGTAACTTGTAAATTGTTTTAAATTCAAAATTGTAATATATACACCAGTGTAAAACCTATGAATGGTGGAAAAACATATTCTGTAATATTAAAATCACCTAGGTCTCCATTTTTGCAACTTATCCTTCAGGTTTTTCCAAATTTTTACAAAAACTTTCCTCCTTTAAAATGGCTGTTACAATTTCTAGCCAAGAATTATCGAGCAACTGGTTCTCCCTATGATCACGCATGGGTGGATCATAAAGATGTCTTTCAGACAAAATCTCTTCTAAGTGATTCATATTCAACTCTAATCAAATGCAAATCTAATGCGAACTATTCACCCCAGTCTCAAAAAATGTCGTGAGCTCCGCCAGCCAAAATCATGTTGTGCGCACCCAAAGCGAACCTCCGCAAACACAGCAATGACATCACATTGGGCGCGTGCACTGAGGTAAATAACAGAAAGCTGATTGGCTATTGCATGTTGGTCTCATTTGTAGTTGTAACACCGCAAATTACATTTGGACTAGTGAAATAAAGAACTACAACACCACGAAAACCAAGCAACAACAACAAAAAGGAATTTAAATGAGCATTAGATGTAACGTTACATGGACATCGGAAAAATAAGACCTGTGCAAAAACATTTAAGACCTAAAACAGTGAATTTAAGACTTTAAGACTTTCGATTTTTAAATTTTAGACTTTTTAAGACAACAGTGGTTTTTCTTCATAAGAAAAAAATATTATTGGAAATACTGTGAAAATGTCCTTTATTAAATATCACTTGAGAAATATTTATATATAAAAAGAAATATTTCACAGGAGGGCTAATACTAATATTCTTATTTTGTTACTGAGAAGAGACCACGCTGACAAACAATCTTTAGCACACTGGTTTCATTCTCCTTCATTCTCACTGGTTTCATTCTCCCAGCATTTCAAACTTAAAGATCCTCAATATAAAAGCAAAGCCTAGTCAAATGACGCACCAATGAGACATTTCTATGTAGAATACTTGTTCCTGCTGCTGTGTTGCCTCTCAACTCATTCACCCTCAAAAAAAATTTTACTGTCATAAAATGTGGTGTTTTTATTGATTTGTGAGTGTTTTTTTAATCGATACAAGTTACTAAATTAAATTAAAAAGTCTTACAAATGACCTTATTTTATTTAATAAGGTTTTAGTAATTGTTTTGGTTTACAGTAAAGCATTTCCAGAATTTAATTTCAATGCATTGCTAAAATGTATTACAAATTCAACTAAATGCCACTCTCAAAATTTTGAGTTTTATCATTGTTTAATGTTTTTCAATTCTGTTTACAGTTTATTATTACCTTAAAGTAACAAGTAAACTAGTGTTCCATTTCAAATGTCTTTTGGACTTCCTATTAAACAGGAAATTCACTTTAATTTTCCTTTCTAAATTTCTCAGCAATTCAATTTGCACTTTGCTGTGATCACAGTAATTTGCTTCTTACATGTCCTCTTCAAACAGTCTTGGCATTAATATTCAGTGGCTCTCGATCTCAGAGGGTGATTAACACTGGCTCACCGTCAGGGAATGTCTTCAGGATATTTGTTCAGGATTTTTAATTAGCTTTGATGAATCTTAAAAGCTTTGTGTAGGGGGAGAAATAGAACTGCAGCTCTGTTATGGATTAAACAAGTAACACCAATGTAAACAATTCAGAACATAAACTATCAACACAAAAGCAGGACAACGACACTGCAAAGACACAATGAGTGTGTGTGTGGGTCTGAGCGAAAGTCAAAATTATTAGCCCTCCTCTGAAATAGCAAGTTATTGTACAACAGAGGCCACTAATTTTGACCTTAAAATTGTAAAAGAATAAAAATAAATTAATATGGAAAAAAATATGTAAGACTTCCCCCCCCAGAAGAAACAAGGCCACGCTGACCAACAGTCTTTAGCACATTGGTTTTACTCTCCCTCCAGCCGTACTTTCTATTTAGTGTGAAGCAGCTTTCACACCGGATGCAGGAAGCGCTTCGCTATGAAACTTATTCAATTCAATGACTTGTGCTGCACAAGGGTGCTTTGATGCCACGATGACCAAAACGCAAGAGCATTACGCGAGCGCCATAGTCAAACTTGCAGATTCTCAATATAAAAGCCTGGTCAAATGACGCACCACTGAGAAAATTCTATGTAGAATACTTGTTCCTGCTGCTGTGCAGACCTGGTAAAATGAAGCCTCTCAACTCATTCACCCTCAATAAAATTTTACTGTCATAAAATGTGGTATTTTCAATGGTTTGTGAGTTTTTTTTGATGACGGGCATAATATTTTTTCTACTTATTTTGCAAGATACTAGTATTCAGCTGCTATTTAAAGAATGAACTAGGCCATTTTGTTAACTAGGCAAGTTGCGATAATAAGGCAAGTTATTGCACAACAGAGGCCACTAATTTTGACCTTAAAATTATAAAAGAATAAAAATAAATAAATCTGGAATAAAATAAACAAGACTTTCCCCCCAGAAGATTGATCTGCCGGAGATCGGTAACGGCAGATAATCACATTTTATGATTCGATCGGTACTCGCTTACTGTTTGTTTACAGGTTTACAAGCAGAGAGGATGATGCATTTTAAATACTTATGCATCACTCCAAACTTAGTTATTCTTCCACCATTGGCAATGTTTCCAAACTGCATTGCTAGTCATTTTTCTTACCATTTTTTAAATCTGCTTTATCTTTTATTTTCTGTAAAGCTTTCTTCTTACACGACGTGTCCACACTAAATGGTTATAATAGACATGTTTAAAGTATTATATGCAATATCATTCATTTATTCCTTTAGGAAAGGAGAAATCTCCACTTAAGTATCATACTTGGAGGAAAAATGTGCTTTAAGCTATTTTAAAGTTATATTAAGCTTGATATTAAGCTTTATATGAAGCTTAAGCACCAAAATCTGTCCTCTGCATCGGCTGATCACCATGACGAGGAATCTGTACTCGATATCAGCTCCAAAAATCGTGATGGAAGCATCCCTAAAAAAATTGTGGAAATACTGTGAAAATTTCTTTGGTTTGTTAAACATCACTTGTGATATGTTGTGAAAAAGAATACAAATTTCACAAGAGGGCTAATCATTTTTTGACTTCAATTGTATATGCTTGAATATACATGACAAGTTACACTTCACCTGTGACTCTGAGGAGCGGTGGATTGACAGACAGTGGATGAAAGAAAAACAACTAGTCCGTAAAACACACAGCAACACTAATCCTGGCACAAGAATCACAATATATTCCAAGAGCAGGTGGTGCAGCTGTGCCACCCATATGCTTTCAAAAAACCTGCAGTTTCCTGCCAAAATAAAAGCTCAATACGCACTATTATAATCATCCTTATTTTTATATTTAAATTTCTTTCTGCCTTCCTAAAAACAACAGTGTGAATGTAATGCAGACTGAGACATTGTATCAAATCCTTATATCATATCAATGCATGTTTCCTGGATATTTTATAGTGAGTATCATGATCAACCACTTTAATACCTAAAAATAAATAAATAAATATAAAAAGAAAACTTTTCTAAAATGTTTGCTGTCAAAAAGAATGTTCTTCTCTGCAATGTGAAGATGCTGGACTTTAGCGCTGTGTACGGGTGTAGTAACGAGCAAACAAAGAAAAGAAAGCATAAAGCATTACATTTCACAGGTAAGGTTTAATTTTTGTTTTTGTATGTTACGAACTTTTGTGCTAAACAAGGAACGTTATTGATGATAATAAAGTCACTTACTGCACTGACCATAAGGTAAAATAGCACCAACTTGCAATAAATTCAAGGCTTATGCTAGTTTTGTGGAATAAAAAAAAAGCAAACAATAAAAATTAGATATGACAACAAGTCGCTGGCGCCAGAAACTTACGTATTATTGTCGGCTAAGTTAAGTAACGGCTAGTTTTTGAAATACCTTATAAGGGTACCTGTTAACATAACAGTGCCTGCACCTCAATGTGCATACTGTCCAGCCTAAATTATTGAATATTACAAATGTCATTCATAAAATCATTCATAATGGGGATTCATTCAAAAAACGAATCGCTCCCATTGTTAGAATTAGAAGTAAAAGCAGAAGAGGGTGCGTGTTTCAGGACATGGATTAGATGTAACAGTGAGGGAGGATGATACATTTCCATGCACAAAAACACAAGCATTTTGTCGGAAATGCTTGTGCGGTCACTTATCCATGGATGTAGAAAAGTGATGTAAAATTATAATTTTCATAATTAAAAAAAAAAATTGCGTACTGACCACCAGGATCATAGATATATGTAAATATGTGTATATATTAGGGGTGCAATGGTTCATTCTACTCAAGGTTCGGTATGTATCACGGTTTTAGAGTCACGGTTTCAGTACTGTATTGTTTGTGCTAAGCCTAGAAAAAAATGCCTTCAAAACTATATATAAAAAAAAAAGAACAAAACAAATATTTATTGGTTAACAAACACCTGAAAATGCAACAGGTTCACACACATGACTGTAGATTTGCATGTTCTCTCATTAATTAAATCTAGGACATTTCGAAAATTGTATGTTCAAATGAAATGCTTAAGAAAATTTCCCTTTTTCTATTTTACATCTCAACTCTCGACAGTCTCAAACAATTATGCAGATAATAATTGTCAACACATCTTAATAACTGAGCACTTTAGGAGAATTGATTACTTCTATTTACATTATGCTTGCATTACCAAGGCAACAACGCATTTTTATTTACGATATCTATATGATTTTATTATGATTCCAGAGAGCTCCGTTTCACTTATCAGCACCATCGTAGTGAATGAAACTTAAGCAAAGAGAGAACTTTCATCTCTTCTCTCTTAATTCAGCGGGAACAGTACATCAAGAAGAAAACTGTTCTTAGCAGACAGCGGGTAAACAGAGTGAATAGCGCTGGAGTGATCAGGCGCAGAAGAACACCCAGCAGAAGCGGGACTGAAGTAACAGCTTCTGGGTCTGGACACAGACCTCGATCCGCCTGTTAGTGACCACTGATCTAGGATGTCTTTGCAACAACATAAAAAAGACATTCGCTACTTTTTTGTGTTTGTTGAAACGCTGACGGCAATGTGCTGTGATTTGGCCTCACCTGCGCATTTGCGCTGTATCTCCTTCACTTGCCATGCTGAAACCCACAGAAACTCCCCACACACGCACAAACACACACCGAAAAGTAAAAAAACGTAAAAAATCGCAAAGCTGAAATTGCTTTGTTGCAGCCGTTTTTATTAACAATTGAATATTCTGAACAGGACGCACCGAACCGTGGGAGGACAATGGGACAATATGATTTTTTTACCGAAAACCGTTGCACCCCTATTATATATAGATAGATAGATAGATGGATAGATGGATAGATAGATAGATAGATAGATAGATAGATAGATAGATAGATAGATAGATAGATAGATAGATAGATAGATAGATAGATAGATAGATAGATAGATAGATAGATAGATAGATAGATAGATAGATAGATAGATAGATAGATAGATAGATAGATACATCAATCATCGCTCTGTATGGCTGGCCCTCCAACACATCTTGATCCCACATTCATTTCAAAGGAGCGCTACCCTGTACTAAAACGGCAGCTCTATTGATGCATTCCCTCCAATAGACAACAATAGTGTAGGAGACATCTAATGTAAATATCTATGGGTAAACATGCTCATAAACCTCACAGAATGTTATTTTTTTGGAAAATGTAAAAGTGCAGATTGTTTCCTGTGAGGGTTGAGTTTAGGGGTAGGGTTGGGGTATGAGAACAGAATATACGATTTGTAAAGTAGAAACATCAGTGTCTATGAGAGTCTGTGTGTGTGTTTAACCTCTTTGTCCATGCTCTCCAGGTCTTCTTTACAGAGTGTGTAGAGCGGCATGGTTTCTGACATGCTGGGCTGTCGTTTTCTTCGCGAGGGTCCGGGCTGCTCATCGTCTGGACTTGATCCTGCAGGCTCATCCGTCTGCGGAGACCCCTGAGCTGACCTGAACAAACACATCAACAATCAATCGCTCAACACACAAACTCCAGAGCAGCAGCCGGTCAAGCAACTTACAACACAATCAGTCACTCGGCAATCAAGCAAAACTGGCCGAGTTTGCTTCGACCAGCATCTCGCTCGGACTGAGGAACATCTAAATAAGCAATCAAACACAGACAAACAGCACAAGCCTGTCCGCAAGCACACAGCAAACATTTAATCACGTCTGCAGCTCTGTCAGAGGAGCCACGAAACGATAATTATGATCATTCGGCTCGGGGAAATGGATGGCGAGTGAAGAATTGATTAACCTCACTGCATGTGCTCTTGCAGTCTGTTTAAACCAATGATTAAAAGAGTATATGTGGTCGAGAAGTCTGCAAAATGTGCATTTCTTCACATTGTTCAACTGAAACGATTTTTTAAAAGGAGGTAATCTGCAAAAATATGCACACAAAATAAGTTTTATAATGTTAGTATTGTTACCATGTTACTACCACTCATAGTAGGGTTGGGCGATGTAGACCTATTTGGCATCATATGTCTAATGTGAAACATCGCGATGGACGATGGCATCGTTGACGTAGGCGGCAGTGAAATAATTATTTATGAATAATTAATTTATTACCTGACATTTATGGTCTTTGTTTTACCCCAAACCAAATATAATTGTTAATTGTTTGTTTTACCCCAAACCAAACATAAATAAATAAAGATAAGTTACTCAAAAATTACCACCAGTCAATCACTTTTTTCGCGGGACTCTGGCATCAATAGGCAGAGTGATCATTGTCGTTATAATGCCGTCGACAAACTTGGTTGGTAAAAAGGTGCACAACCAACAGCATCTGAGGATTTCGCTAAAATTACTTAGTACAAGCATGAAAGCAAAAGATTGAAGCAGTGTACTGATGCTGTGACACCTTACCTGATAGATTCAAAAGACCGAAGAGTCATTAGAGACAAGATATAAGATTAAATAAATATCATGTTATAAATATCATATCACTATAGTGAGACGTGATCCAACGGTACATCCTTGATAAACTGTCCAACGTGCACTGCTCTCTGGGGTTTTGTGGTCAATGTACCTGCTGACTGCTGTAGCACAGACGTGCACATATGATGCAGCATGACAAAGTGTGTGTGTGTTTGTGTGTGTGGTCATGTGATATGCGTTTTCAGCAGTATAGTGTGGAAGGAGGGCTTTTCAGAAATGCTAGGTGAAAACACCAGTGTTGATGTGGATAGTTTTTGTTCTAAAATGGCATTATAAAACTAAGACCTATTAGTGTATATAGGGCCGTGTGTGTTTATTGTGAGCGGGTTTGCGACAGGGGCGGGCGGAATGTTGCAATTACGGCTCAGCATCGTGATGTCTATCGGCTATCGGTGACGGACGATGGCATCGTCTATTGACCGAACCCTAACTCATAGCTACTTAATTGGAGAATGTGCAACATTTGAATTCCTACAATGTCATTACCATGTTATTACAACATAAAGCTTTTAATTAAGTAACTTTCCATTTTTTTTATGTTAAAGTTCTATTAACATAATTTTTCATTAATATATGAATGCAAATATGCCCAAATGTTAAGTGTTTGTGTTTTTACTTTGCCTTTACTACATATAAATTCTCATTGATTAGTGAATGTGTAAAAATATTTAGTTTTATCTGTTGCCGTGTGTTGTGATCGCCAGCAGTGTTGGAGATTACTTCCTGCATTCCTGCCGAACTACAAATCCCAGAAGACATTGCACCAATAAATTCTGCCACGGTTAACAGTCATCTGAACGCACACAGCTGAAACTCATCATCATTGACTACCCGAACTATATTTGTTTCACACACACACTTTGATGAGTATTGTTTTGCTGTTCCACTCATTACGCAAGTGTTTTCCTTGTTTACGTTTTTTCACGTAATTTGACCTTTGGACTGTTTATCGGGTTTTTGATTCTTTGCCGCCTGCCCTGAACCTTTTTCCTGTATTTGGTAGTGCTGGACGAAGCAAGGCTTCATGAAACACTGAAACACCTAGTGGTCACTTTTATGTATTGCTCTAGAACAGCTCCAGCAAAGAAACAGCTAAGCAAATTGAGGTATTAAACCCTACATTGTAGAGTTGAGGCTTCAAGTGATTTAGTTCCAGACTATCATGCCAAAATAATGGGTTCGAAGTCATAATTTCTGAGTTTTTAAACAAGTAGGGATTTGAACTCAAGCTATTTGCAACACAGTTACTCTGTGCACACCACCGTCCACTACGCTACATGAGATGGAAGTTGATCTTGTCAAGTCAAACGCAGATTCGCCAGGTCTCAAAACAGTTCTGAAATGCTTGAAATGGCTTTAGTCACGTGACCTGATGTTTCGAATCAGCTTAGTCATATGACCTGGGTGTATCAGATCATGCTTCGGTGCAGTGTTTCGAAACACTTGCGCTTCGAGATCTTGACACTGTAGAAACGTCAGTTTCACATCAGACATCCCTAGTTGAGAAAAGCTGCATTTGGAACTACCCCTGTCTGCACGTTCTCCATTTGCAACAGAATACTCAGCAAAGTGTGTGTGAAACAAAGATTTATATATAGCCCGGGTAATCAATAATGATAAGTTTCAGCTGTATGTGTGTGTTTCCAGATGACTGTCAGCTGTGTCAGGAGTGTTTGGTGCAATGACTTTTGGGATTTGTAGTTCGGCATGAATGTAGCAAGTAATCTTCAGTAGAGAAAACACTGCTGGTAATCACAAGACATGTATTCATTTCAAACAGAAATCAATTCTTCGAAATTGAACATACCTACAAAAAAGAAGTCTACACATCTTTTATTTACTTTAGTTTATTTACACACACAAAATAAAACCTTTTTTGTTATAGTTGATGTCTGGATTGTACTGATCACAACATAAATGGAAGAGGTCTCAGGTCAAAAGCTGTGTCCCAAAAGGCTTATGCTTATTCACTTACACACTCAACAGCATAGTATATGAATGTAGTGTCCATTGGTGGAACACTAATGTTTTTTTGCCAAGGTGAAATTCAAACCGTTTCCCTAATAACGTTTGGCAAATTAGTGAAATAAATGACCACATTTTACATTTTACCATTTACAGTAATGTTTATTAATGTGCATTGACCCTGTAAACAAATAAACTAAACTAAACCACCAAATTATATCTGCCATGAGTATTACCGCATTCACCATCGGGAGGCGCTATAATCACTCTCGTAGGAGAATTTTGCTTTCACAGTTCAAAACAAATATAGTAATCCAACATCAGTGCCCAAAAACTCCACCCCTTCCGCAACGTGAGCAAAGCTACTGCCACTGAGTGTGTGAAGTGTCCAACAGTCCACACTTTTTTTTAATGGTTAAACAAGTGCATCATCCGAGTATTTAAAGTGCTTTTTTTATTTTTTTTTATTTTCAGAGTGAATGCACTACTTACACTATTTATACTACAAAATGCTGTAGAATAGTGCCAAGTATGCCATTTGGGAAGCACCTTCAGTCTTTTCTTTCAGCCAAAAGAAAAGAATTTCAGTTTAACAGAAGGACACCCAATGTTTGTTGAAAATAAAGTCCAAAGAAAGTATTCAAATAGAAAACCAAACAAAACTGGGGACTGAGCTTTGAGGTAAACCGCGACAGTCATGTGCTCCAAATGAAGAGTGAGATCCAAGACGAACAATAATTTTCTATTGGATAAGTAAGAGCAAAACCATTTGAGGACTGTTCCTCGAAAACCAACATAAGACTCCAGTCGGAGGAGGAGAATATCATGATCAATCAGAACAAAGGTCTGATGAGTTCAGTGCCATAGCTCTTTTAGATTTTGTATTGACCTAAAAGACATTTAAGACTCTTAGGTGAGCAGAATCTGTGCCATGACAAGCTTTAAAACCTGACTGAAATTTTTAAAGGTGTTGTAAGCAAGTTGTTGACTCTTCTAAAGCATAAAATACTATAATATGGTTGCATGTATTTAAGAAAAATGCCAAGTGAACATACTTGTTTATCTGAAAAACAATGCTGAAGTCAGATATTCTGCTTTGAAAATGTGAGTTACGTGCTAGAACGCTGTCTTTGTTTTGGTTCTTTTAATCCGCACATATAATGCCAGTTATATTTTAGCATACCGGGTTGCCTTGTTGGAAAACAGCACATTTCATTCATTCATTCATTCATTCATTCATTCATTCATTCATTCCTTCAGAAAGGTTTACAAAGCATGCGCCCATGACCGAAATGCGACCTCCGGTGGACAGTAGCTGCCTCCGAAATTAGACGCAGATTCAGAGTTCCACATGAGGTTATTAATTAGCAAATAATATAAATATCACCAACGTAAACATTTGGTGAGCAGGTTACATTGTAACCGCGTGTCCTAGCAACACGCTATGTGACAAGATTTGCAGTGATGAGCAATTTGCACGAAACACGACAGAAATTTAAATGCAGTCATACAGAAACACAGAATATGCCCTCACTCATAAAATGGTTTATACTCTAATTAATACACATTAACCCTCTTTAACATTATTAAATGTAGATACTGACTCACTGATACAGTATGTGTTGGTTTGCATTATTTCACAGTCCTAAAGTTCAATTTCAAACGGTTTATTTTATTTTTAAGATCTGAGATGGACTGAAGATCTGTTGCTGCTTTCAGTAGTATGGCAATAAATGTCATGTAAAATGGCATTCAAACTCACACTGTTAGAATTAACACTGAATAAAGCACATGTGGTGTACCTGAGGTCATCTATATCATTTATCCTGTTGTTCACCTGAGAAATAGAAGCTGTTTGTAATATATCAATTTGAGGTGTTGGTTAGGACACCTAGGAAAATATTTCTTCTATCGCGTGCCATTGCTTAGTTAAAACACAATTTATATCAGCCTTTAGCCTGACCTGTTTTGATTCAGGAATGCAATACCAAGTTCAACCATTGGGTGTCAAACTTACATACTGCACCTTTAAATGGAATCTTAAATGGAATTAGCTGTCAGGTAAGACTGGAGACACATTAACAGTTCTTTCTCCAATAACCTGGAAATAAAACCAACCGGATTTAAGGGGAAAAATCGAAGTGTTACTTAAACAGTGCTTCCCACAGGTTTGAAATATACTTGCGGTGGTAGCCAGATTTAAACACACCTTTTAACCACGGCACATGGTTACCTACATGCGTCTTTTTTTAAAAGACTGTTGACATAAAAACAAATGCACTATTAGTTTTACTTTTATTCTATTCAGCAGCCATGTGCACCCACTGACAGGTAAAAACTACTGCTGACATTTTGTACAGTATTTCCAAAGTACGTTAGATATGTATAAAATATAGAATATATCAACATCATCAATTTAAAAAAATATACAGATAATGAGAAATAAAAGACTAAGGAAATCTTAAAAGTACAATAATTACAAGAATAAAAAAATGTAGATTATTTAAATAAGACAAATGAGTTAACTAAGCATTTCTAACGCTGTACATATATTTTGCAGCCAGTTTAGATAGAATTTCATCCTCTCTGAGTAGATAGAAAAGTTTATCCGAGTCGTTTAAATCAAAGAATTAATTATATAATGTTTCTTTCGCTCTTGTGACTGTGCACGCACTGACATCTGCGAAGCCAAGTGAAAGTAAATCAGGCTTAAAACAAATATGACTATGGCTTAGAAAGTCAAATCTCGGACGTTTTAGAAGATTTAGAAACCCCGGATGAATGCATTTTTAAGTCCCAAAAAGGAGCGTCTCTGTGGGTCTCTGCAGAGCATGTGAGATTGTCTTTGGAAGTCTGTGGGACAGCTCTCTCACACACACAACGAGAAGTAGGAAACGTATAGGGCGAGAGGAGATTTTCCACTAGTTAATTGATCGTGGATGTTTGGCTATTGGGCGGACACAAAAAAAAGTGTAAAAGGATGATAATAATAAAAATTAAATGTCACAAAATATACTTGGGCGGCCGTGAATATACCTAGGAGGCCTGCCAACGTAAAGTCTATGTGTGAGAAGCACTGTTAAAGCATGTATGAGGAACACAAAGAGTGTTTCCTGGTCCAACAGTATCAATGATTGATTTAAGGAGGCATCAAAATTCTTGAATTTTCCGATATTTAGTTTCCCATGAGCAAGTTTTCAGGCATCCATCTACGCATTCCTCTGAAAAACATGTTTGAGTGGCACATACAGTTCTTTTCTCCTTTGCTACCTAGCAACAAAAGAGGAACATGGGTGATTTTGTATTGATGCTTGTGTCCTCTTATTTTCTGCTCTTGAACCATTCAACAAGCTCAGTTGCCTGGAGACCAGAACATCCACTCATCAGCAGTGCAAGAGCTCTCGCTGCCAACCTACATGCGACATGTCGTAACAAGGCTCCATGCAGTCGGGCTATTCATTCAACACATCAGGCCTGCTGTAGAGGACGGTGAACGCTCATTATGAAATATTACTTCAACTTGCAGACACCCAGAGCGTATCTGTCTGGAGAGTTAGCCAGGTAGAACTGTGGCTTAAATTTAAAACTTGGCTGTGAACTCTTGTGAATGGTTTCTCGAGGACAGAGGACTGCTTTATTAAATCTGCGGCCCCCTACATGTGCAGCGAGAGCAAGGACAAGGTAGATATAAGACCAACAGGAGCAGACTGTGTTCAAGCTGAGAGCAGCTAACAGCCGTCTGAGATGAGATTCTTCAGCTGTAGGTCTACCTGCAGAGATGAGACCCAACTATAATGCACGCCTGAACCAGCCAATCCATAACTGGTATCTTTCAAAATAACATGTAGGTGTTTGACAGCAGAACTGACATTAAGGTTTTCCAATATACAAAAAGAAACAGTTGAAATTATTAAGATTTTGCTTTTGAAAGACGTTCTCTGATGCATACCAAAGCTGCATTTACTTGATAATATATAATAAAACAGGTAATATAGTAGGGCTGGGCGATAAAACAATAATAATGTTTCCCCTGGATAAAATGTTCAATAAATGTTTGATATAATATTTCGAAATCAGTGCATTCGGAAAGAATTCATAGCACTTTACTTTCTTCACATTTTTAATGTTACAGCCTCATTACAAAATGGATTAAATTCATTTATTTCCTCAAAATTCTACACACAATACCCCATAATGACAATGTGAAAAAAGATTTTTTGAAACTGAAAAATCACGTGTACATAGGGATTCACAGCCTTTGCCGTGAAGCTTTAAATTGAGCTCAGGTACATTCTGTTTCCACTGATCATTAGGGTTGGGTATCGTTTGGGATTATTTCGATACTGGTGTCGATACTGGTGCTAAATCAATACTTTTAAAACGGTACCGGTGCCAAAACGGTGCCTGAACCGATACTTTTGAGCCACAAAATTATGGTGGATTACTCTAGAAAAATTTTTTACTTGACAAAATCTTTTACAAAAATAATTTTAATAGAACAATTTAATTTTTTATCATATTTCATATTTTATATATTTCAATTACATTAATATATTTCCTTTGATCATTTGTTGGTTAGCATGAATTTAAGATTTGCATTATGAAATTACATTACCTGTGAAAAGGCTGTCATCAAAATACTGAACTCCTTTTTTATAGGGTTGTGACTATGTTTACATGGTTATCAGTAATCTAACGATTTGCGTTAATCCAAATAAGACAATAATATGATCATGGTGTTTACATGATTTGCTTTTTTTGCCCTCATTTCAAATAATATTTCTAAAAAAAATTCACAGTGTTTCATAAAAAATAATTATTCTGGAGTCATAATAAGTTGTATATCTTGTTTGTTTCTTGAATAAAAGCAGTTTTTAAATAAAAAAAAAATTAGGTCAGTATTAATAGCCTCCTTAAGAAATATTTACTGTGTATTTTTTGATATACACAACAAATCAGTTACAAAATAATTTGACCAATTATGTTAACTTTCGTAGTTAACTGATAAAGTCTTTAAATTACACTTTAATTTGAATAAAAGACTATAAAACACTTAAAGGGAATTTGTCTGAATACAACAGTCTTGCAAAATAACTAGTAAAATGTTTTGCATTGACTGTCAGCATGGGGAGGATAAAAAAGTATCCTCTCTCCTAGAACTGGCCGGCCATCTAATCTGAGTGATCGGGGGAGAAGGGCCTTAGTCAGGGAGGTAATCAATAACCCGATGATCACTCTGTCTGAGCACCAGCGTTCCTCTGTGGTGAGAGTGGAGAACCTTACAGAAGGACAACCATCTGTGCAGCAATCCACCAATCAGGCTTGTATGGTAAAGTGGCCAGACGGAAGTCGCTCCCCGCCTGGAATTTGCCAAAAGGCATCTGAAGGACTCTCAGACCATAAGAAACTAAATTCTCTGGTCTGATGAGACTAAAATTTAACTCTTTGGAGTGAATGTCAGGCGTTGTGTTTGGAGAAAACCAGGCACCGCTCATCACCAGGCTAATATCATCCCTACAATGAAGCATGGTGGTGGCAGCATCATGCTGTGGATATGTCTTTCAGCAGCAGGAACTGGAAGACTAGTCAGGATAGAGGGAAAGATGAATGCAGCAATGTACGGAGACATCCTGAATGAAAACCTGCTTCAGAGTGCTCTTGACCTCAGACTGGGGCTCTGGTTCATCTTCCAGCAGGACAATGACCCAAAGCACACCACCAAAATATCAATGTAGTGGATCACAAGAACTCGGTGAATGTCCTCAAGTGGCCAAGCCAGAGCCCAGACCTAAATCCTATTGAACATCTCTGGAGAGATCTGAAAATTGCTGTAAACTGTCGCTTCCCATCCAACCTGATAGAGCTTAAGAGGTACTGCAAAGAGGAATGGGCAAAAATTCCCAAAGACAGGTGTGCCAAGCTTGTGGCATCATATTCAAACAGAATTGAGGCTGTAATTGCTGCCAAAGGTGCATCAACCAAGTATTGAGCAAAGGCTGTGAATACTTATGTACATGTGATTTTTCAGGGTTTTTTTTTTTTTTTTATAAATTTGCAACATTTTAAATCATTTAAATGTGAAAAATCTATTTTGTCTGAAACAGGTACACCTGTACAGACATCTTAACGATCCGTCCATGCGTGCTCATAGGAATAACCAGAATAATTCTTGGCTAGAAATTGCAACAGCAGTGGGAAAGGAAGAAAGTTTTTGTTAAAAAGTTTAGAAAAACATAAGGGATAAATTTGTTAAAAACCAAAAAAAGATGCCATGGCAAAATAGAGACGCATAAGTTTGTTTTGTTGAGACGCAATTGTTTTAATAAACAATAACAGAAATATGTTTCTTCACCCATTATGGGATTTACATTGATGTATATTACAATTTTGAATTAAAACAATACTATAGTTACAAAACTAACATGAAGTAACAACATTATTTCTTTTATAACTGGAGAAGAATATTTGAACCTATGGGTTCACAATATTCTGATACATCGTTTTTCTAGGCTTTATTGGTGATAATGGTCAGAAATGTTTGACCATTATTGCTTTTTTTAACATATAAGTAAAAGACACAAACTAGCCAGACAGTAATAAAAAAAATAAAAATAAAAAAACACCAGTATTTCTTAGTAAGTGTACCTTTTTTGGAGGGTTTTTTTAATCATTTCATAATAAAAATATATATTTGTAGAGCAAGCCATGTTCTGTTGTGATTATTATTGTAATAAACTATAATAGGTAGAACGGTCTGAGATATGAACAAAAGCTAGTGATGCAACAAAGTTTGATTTGAAAAAATCTTGAATCGTTACAAAAAAATTTATGATCATTAAAATAATTTAATAATTTAAAAATCTTGAACGATATTAATGATATGACAAATTTCTGGAAAATTCCTATTTTTTATCCGTCTGATTTCATGGTGGGTTTCTTTTGACAACCCCCTTTCGATTTAAAGAAAATCAAAACAGCGAACGTATCAAATATAAAAGCCTCGACTGTTCGTGAGGTGCACGCAAAGTCAACGAAGGTCCGCGACGCGGTGGCAGGCAAAAGTATAAATCAGTCTTGAGTGTGTGTGTGAATGCGGGAGTGTATGGGTGTTTCCCAGTACTGGGTTGTGCCTGGAAGGGTATTCATCGCATAATATGCTGGATAAGATGGCAGTTCATTCCGCTGTGGTGACCCCTAATAAATAAAAGGGACTAAGCTGAAAGAAAAATGAATTAATGAAAACGATAACTGCATAATATTCAACCACATTTCCACGAATCCGCATTCTTTCCTCCTGTGACTTAACAAATAGACCCTTTTCACATGACGTCACGCAGTGTCCGGTTTCACTCCACGCAGTCTACACAGAAATCCCCATACATAGAGAACTCACCTAGTCAGCTGTATATTTGCTACAGATAAGGTTAGACTGTGATTATGGCTGTTTTTTGTTGCCTGCATTTAAGGTGAGACATCTGACATCTAAAAAAAAAACTTAATCATCCAGAATTCCACTTGAAACAAGAAAATGGGACTTTAAACAGTGTATTGCTTTGTGTTGCTGTCTATACTGCAGACAAAGTTGGTATGGACTTGTCAGCATTTGTTTAATAAAGATTTCAGATGTTTAAACGGGTGCTGAACATTTTTTTATGCCCGATTTATTTTTAATATTTGTTTTGTGTCCTAAAGAATAAGAAATAAATAAAACTGTGGGTGTTTACTGTGGCTGGTTACAGTGGACAGCTGATTCACTAACACATTCACATTATTCACATTCTCAGTTCTGTGACTTTCCGATATAGGTATTTTATTCATGAACATAAAACATTTATGTCTATTTAATATTCAAATTAAATTAAATAGAATAACCATGTTGTATGTGACCCAATAATCAAACAAAATCATTATTAAAATTTACAATTGCCAAAATAACACCAAGAAAACTGCATTTGAATTCAGTAGTAGATAATGAATTTATTTGTAACATTATTAATTAAAATGTAGTACAGATATCAAAATCACCCAAAAGGTGGTGGTAGGACATAATTATTTCATTCAAATGGAGAAACTGAACAAACATTATTAGATCAGTAAATAATAAATTATGAAACTGATTGCATTTATAGACATACTTACAAGGTAATAAAAGAAGATTTAATAAAGAATTGTACTTGTGTTGGAATATTTACATAAAATATAAATTTATATTCAGAGCACCATTAAAGTAAAAATAAATCCATTATTGAGGAAATAAACTTAAGTGAAAAGGTTGTAAACATATGCTTTCCTTGATAATCAATAGCTTATTCCTATTTATTTTCAAACTCAGAAAGCAGCTCAGTATTGAAAAAGAAACATTTGGACACATGCCCAATACCAATAATAGTCTCGAATCAGATCGTGCAATGTTAATATTTTTATTTGTAAATTTTCCGGAGAAGTCCCCCGTTCATTCAAAGGTAAACCGGAAATAAAAATACACTGTGCAGGCTCTATTAGGAGTTACTTAGAAATTAGAGTTAACTAAAAAATACATACAACAGGGCTTGGGCAATGAAACTAAAACACCTTGTTTTAGACCACACTAAGTCAGTTTGCAGCCAATACAGCACAATTTCATCATGGGAATAACAGATACAAGTCCTGCACAGCGGCCAGAGGGATTTTGAGCTATTCCTCTTGCAGAATAGTGACTAGGTTCCGTAGTCCATGGAAGTGTCATGCCCATCTAGCACAAGTATCGGGCCTAAGGAATACCATTATACTGCAGCCCAAACCATCACTGATCCACCTCCTTGCTTCACCCTAGGCATGCAACATCTGGGTGGTACACTTTTTTAGGCTTCTCCACACCGTAACTCTCCCGGATGTGGGAGTCAGTGAAGGTGGACTCCTTAGAGAACAATACACATTGTCCACAGCCTGAGATTTTGCTGCTGGCATCATTGAAATTGACGTTTAGCGGCCTGGCCATGTATAACAATGAAGTGGAATCAATAAAGATTGGCTACCAAGCTGCTCAGATTTAGCCATGACACCTCCAACACTCAATTGGCCAGTGTTTCAGTTTTATTGTCCAACCCCTGTATGAACGCAGTGAATTGCACGAACTGCACGAACATTTTCCTTCTATGGGATATTACAATAAATAAAAAAGTTTAATGTTTAGTGCTTAACTGATGAAGACTGTGTTATAAGACAGCTCTGAAGAGTTTATTCAATATACTGTAGAAATATTGTGCTACATGTTTGCTCTACATGCCTCTAATCATAGTAGTTATGTTTGTTTTCATTGTAAAAAGGTATGCTAATCTGAATGTGGTCGTTTAATATCAATATAGGCCACTGACGTCTAGCTGACGTCCAGCTTCTCCAGCCTCCGTCGTGCCCAACTGAGCCTGGTTTCTCTCGAGGTTTTTTAATTCTTCACTTTCGCCAATTGGTGAAGTTTTTTTCCTCGCCACTGTCACCACTGGCTTGCATGGTTTGGGACCTGTAGAGCTGCGCATCGATGAATTTGCTCTTCAGTGTTTGGACTCCCAGCAGTGAATATTAAACCACATTGAATTAAACTAAACTGAACTGAACCTAAACTCTGAAAACTGAACTGACACTACTTCAATTTACTATGATCTTCTGTGTGAAGCTTCTTTGACACAATCTACATTGTAAAAGCGCAATACAAATAAAGATAAACTTAATTGATCTGAATGATGCACATTTCATTCATATAAATGAATAACTATCCCTATAAAAGTTTAAATGAGAGAGCTAGTAAAGAGAGAGAGAGAAGAGAAAGTAGCTCCAGAGACAGCACATCTTAGTCATTACCTTGCAAATATGATCATTTCTAAAACTTTCAGTAGATTTGATTAGGTTAATTCCAATTTTCAGATTT
The DNA here is from genome assembly GCF_903798145.1 of Danio aesculapii. Taxonomy (NCBI): domain Eukaryota; kingdom Metazoa; phylum Chordata; class Actinopteri; order Cypriniformes; family Danionidae; genus Danio; species Danio aesculapii. The sequence goes on along the minus strand of NC_079453.1, from coordinate 24,709,062 downwards.
TGCCTCAAACCAAATAGTATAAATCTAAAAAAACATAGAACTTGTTACACGTTGTCTACTGTAACTGTCAAATAACAGGAAGGAAACCCTGACAGTAGATTTGAATTATTCATGTGAAATTGGCTTTAAAAGAATAAGGAAACCCAAAAGTTTCATAATTTTCTCACCCAAATGCTTTTACTAATGACTAATGCTGGCTCACAGACCCAGAATTCTCTTACTGTAGGTTTACTGAGGCTGCTTTTATTTGATAATAAATATTTACAATTAGTTTTTTAATTATTTAAAAAAAAAAAAAAAAAAAAAAAAAAAAATATATATATATATATATATATATATATATATATATATATATATATATATATATATATATGTATATATATATATATATAGTTAAAGGAGTATTCAGTTTTTTTATTTTATTTTACAATTATGTTAAGGTTATACCATAACATAACATAAAATATTATATAATATAATATAGGGCGTCACGGTGGCGCAGTGGGTAGCACGATCACCTCACAGCAAGAAGGTCGCTGATTCGAGGCCCCGCTGGGTCAGTTGGCATTTCTGTGTGGAGTTTGCATGTTCTCCAAGTGTTCATGTGGGTTTCCTCCAGGTGCCACCCCTGATTAATAAAGACTAAGCCAAAATTAATGAATAATATAATATAATAAATACTTGCTGATCTGACACTCTAAAAAAAAATTTCACTGCATCATATTTGACACTATAATACATTTCAGTATTTTAAACAGCATTTGTTTTTATTCATATATTTTATTTATATTCATATTATTCTTTTGAATTATAATATGAATTTTGTTATCTATTTAATTAATCTTTGCTGAATCAAAGTATTAATGATTATTAAAACAAAAAAACTCATAATAGAAAATAATAATTTAATAATTGATTTAAAAAAAAAACAACTACACTGAATATTCGGTCTGAAATAACCTGCAAGTGTGACTTGAAAACAACATTAACACTGTTTATTTGACTGTAAACAATGTTGTACTATGATAGTCATTGTCTGCTAATATGATTTCGCTATTTAGAGTTTTCAAATAATACTTTTATGAAATTATATTATTAAGGAGAAAGTCCGAATGTGCGAATATAAAACCAACTTTACCTCTAAATTATGTGTAAGTTCACATACCCTGCCGTACAGGAGCAGTTCTCTGTCAGAATGCAGTCCTTTTGCGTGTTGGTGATTAATTACCCAGGCCTTGTATAACGTTAACTCCGTCTTCTTTCCTTGTCTTTGGCTAAGCAGAACCTCGGTTTTTAGCACTACATAGTGTGGGTCTGGTCATCCTGGAGCATTGTTTCTTGCACATGACCACACAGAACAACATTGTTGGCATCCAAAGACTTGTAGATCTTTAACTTCTCTCTTGTAAAATCACTTGGAGCTTCAATGAGATTGTATATTTGGGGCTCGATGCTTGGTAATTTCATCTTATCCAATATTCATTGGGAGGGTGCTATCGCAAATGGACCTGTCAGACAAACGCTGCCCACTTTAACGGTAATTTTGCCGAATCACTGTGATTATCACTGGGTGACGAGCTGTTATAATATGCTGAAAGCATTATGTAAATAATATATAAATATAATTTGTAATCAATATATCTTATTTCTAAGACAACAACAAACTCTGTGCCGCATCGGATGTCATTCCCTCGCTGTAAATGCTAGCGCTCCTGGTTTCTTTCTGCCAACTCCCTGCGTGCGCATCCTGAATGTTTACAAACATGGTAATTGGTCTATTGAGCATCGTGTCAATGCCACAGCCTACCTGAGTATTGCTGATGACCATGTCCATGCAGGATAACGCTCCATGTCATAAAGCATTAATCATCTCAAACTGGTTTCTTGAACATGACAATGAGTTCTGTACTGTACTCAAATGGCCTCCACAGTCACCAGAGCTCAATCCAATAGAGCACCTTTGAGATATGGTGGAACAGGAGATTTCCATCATGGATGTGCAGCTGACAAATCTGCAGCAACTGCAAAATCTCTGAGGAAAATTTTCAGTACCTTGTTGAATCTATGCGACAAAGGAATAAGGCAGTTCTGAAGGCAAAAGGAGGTCTAAGCCAGTACTGATCAGGTGTACCTAATAAAGCGGCCAGTGAGTGTGGAAATCTATCAATCAATCAATCAATACATTCTCCATTCATTATCTAGAGATGTACACATTTTTAACAAATTTACATACATTTATACTTCATGAGGGCTGGAGTTTAGCACCACAAAAACATCACAAGGATACAATAATTGGTCTACATGTGACTCGTGTAATACTTCAAGTACTTTATCTATAGTATTAGTATATCTTTATAGTATTTAGATATCTTTAGATAACAGATCAAACGATGCACTTCTGATCGTAATAGCTATACAGACCTATATCTAATAGCTATTAATGTTTTTTCTTTTCTTTATGTGACAGCTGTTGTCATTTTCATTAAAGTTCACTGCAGAAAGTCAGTATAATATTAATGAGCAAATAATGATTGTTCCTAAGCTGGACTCTTTCATTGCTAATTCATCTCTCTCTCCTCATCAGATGCTGACGCAGGAGCTGCAGATTTCTCCTCCTCTCATTCGATCAGCGTTTACAGGCTTGTTTTTATTATTCCCTTGTCACAGCAATGGCCAAAGGTGCTGATGAAATTTGCTAATAATTTCTGTTTCACAATCTCAGAGCTGCCAAGGCGCTATGCTTTATTTCTCACAGATTTTATTTAGAGCTTAGAGATTAATGCGAAATAGACAGCATGAGAAATCCAATACGAAAGAAACGGCAAGCACAGCACATGGTCTATACACTGCTTTAAAGCCATACGTTTCATACACATGCCTAAGAAATACCAATACAGTTGAAGTCAGAATTATTAGCCCACGTGTTTATTTTTTCCCCCAATTTCTGTTTAATGGAGTGAAGATTTTTTATACTCAATTCTAAACATAATAGTTTTAATAGCTCACTTCCAATAACTGACTTATTTTATCTTTGCCATGATGACATGATGATAATATTTTAGTAGATCTTTTTCAAGACACTTCTATACAGATTAAAGTAACATTTAGAGACTTAACTAGGTTAATTAGGTTAACTAGGCATGATAGGGTAATTAGGCAAGTTATTGTATAATGATGGTTTGTTCTGTAGGCTATCGAAAAAAATAGCTTAAAGGGGCTAATAATTTTGACCTTTTTTTTTTTTTTTTAATTAAAAACTGCTTTTATTCGAGCCAAAATAAAACAAATAAGACTTTCTCCAGAAAAAATATATTATCAGACATACAGTGAAAATTTCCTTGCTCTGTTAAATATCATTTGGGAAATATTTAAAAAAGAAAAGAAAAATCAGAGGGGGGCTAATAATTCTGACTTCAACTATATATATATATATATATATATATATATATATATATATATATATATATATATATATATATATATATATATATATATATATATATATATATATATATATATATATATGTGTGTGTGTGTGAAATATATTATAACTTTATATTCCCTTACTCTTTTTAAATAGCTTTATGTACTGTGAAGTATTGTCATGATGATAGAATTTCTAACTTCAATATGACACCTTTAAAAATAGAGTTTCAATAATTTGTGATACTGAAATATTGCTAGATTAAATAATACAATTTTAAGCATGTCTTCATTTCTCAATTTGCCAGAATTAAAAACTCAAGCGTTATCCCTCTGGTTAAATTTGTGAGCTTTTGGGGAAAATAAAAATAAAAACATTTTTAAATTAAAAAATAGATTGTTTTGATTCAACTGTTTGAATGTTACATGACCAGATGAGTTACAATACTTTCTTCGAGGTGCAAATATCTTAATGGTCATAACTTTGACCAGTAGTATAACATTTTGTCCTTTTGTTAGCAACTGAAATTAACTGAACTGCAATGCAATTCTACACATGGTTATTGTTGTGAACAAATATGAAACCTAAGTATAACATTTGGGATTATACTTATTGTAATTATTACAGTACAATGCAGCACGGTGGCTCAGACAGCTCACAGCAAGAAGGTTGCTGGTTCGAGTCCTGGCTGGGTCAGTTGGCGTTTCTGTGTGGAGTTTGAATGTTCTCCCTGTGTTCGCGTGTGTTTCCTTCAGGTGCTCCAGTTTCCCCCACAATCCAAAACATGAGGTACAGGTGAATTGAATAAACTAAATTGGCCATAGTGTATGTGTGTGAATGCTAGTGTATGGGTGTTTCCTAGTACTGGGTTGTGGCTGGAAGGGCATCTGCTGTGCAAAACATATGCTGGATAAGTTAGCGGTTTATTTAGCTGTGGTGACCCCTGATAAATAAAGGGACTAAGCTGAAGGAAAATGAATTAATGAATTTTTTACTGCTGATTTAGGCCAGTTGTTTAGATTTTCACTTACCCTGCCAAAGTACCCAGTGGGAAAAAATGTAATCAAGTAAAAAAACATTTTTTCATTGTTTTTATCCACGTAAAAATAATGATAGCAGATTTAGGCTAAGGTATTTCTCTTTCAACTATTCCACCTTCACATTAGAAATATCCTACTGTGTTTCAAAGATGGCTATTTTGACATATTTAGCCTGTGTGAGAGTGTGGCAGCGTAAGAGTGATGAGGAAAAGCGATATTGTACCATTTCAGATAATTCAGTATTGATACACATCAAAACATTGCTACTTTTGACAACACTATTGTGCAGAATCTGAATTTTTTCACACATGAAAAGCTGGAAATTCACTTTTTACTTACTGACCCTATTGTCACTTCAATTTCCTCACACCTTCTTTCATCTTCAGAACACAAATTGAGATATTTTAGATGGAATCTGATAGCTCCCTCATCCTCCATTGACAGAAATGGTCCAGTGATGGTCAAAGTACAGAAAAGGAGCCAAAAACAATGAAGCTTCAAGAACACACTTGTGCACCAAAAAAAAACATCAATGTCTTCTCTTTCCCATCAGATCAGGGTGCACGATTACTATGGACAATAAGCCCTATTGCCATAAGAGTCCAAACATGTAAGCATCATGTCTGTAGTAGATGTGGCATCATGCTATAGTGGACGAAAATACAGACAAACAAAAATGTGCAAAAGTGTCTTGGAGCGTCATATGATTACACAAGGAATGCTTTAACAATGTTTTTGGCTGCTTTTCTGGACTTTGAATATCTCATGACTAGGCCCACACGGAATCTGTGCGCCCACAATTCTACAGATTTTCCACAGATTTCCGCAGATTTTTAGCCCATCATTGATTCTGTTTATTTACTTGTGTAAATGTGTGTAAATCTATATTTATTCAGTTTTTTAAATAATTACAGTAATATTATTGACTAATATGAAAATGTTCATCTAATTTATGTACAATGCAGTGTGTAAAGTAATAATTTCTGTCTTTTAGTAGAGATATTATATGAGAGACTTGCTTTGTTTACCAAATAAAGTGGATCTAAATGGATTTGCATTGTAAACATTAAATAAATGTTAAAATATATTACTTTTTTATTTCACATATTAAGGTTTTAGTTATGATACTTCCAAAATAATTCCGCAGAAATCCACAGATTTTTACCAAAATTCTCCGCAGAAATAGCAAAAAACGTCCGCAGATTCCGTCTGGCCCTACTCATGACGGTTGCTGTCTATGGAGAATGAAGGAGCTATCAGAATTCATCTAAAATATCTTAATTTGTGTTCTGAAGATGAGCGAAAGTCTCGAGGGATTGAAACGACATGAGTATGAGTAATTAATAACAGAAGAAAAAAACATTCATATAAAACTAACATATATATGGGACGTACCTGAGGTTTGAGAGATCACCCTTGGCCGACATGGATGATGAAGGCTGCGAGTGAAGGTAAGAGGGTGGGCGGGAGGCCTGGGGGCCACGGCGGATCAGTTTGCCAGTGACGGGGTCATAGGTCCGCATTTCGGGTGCTGGCAGTGGCTTAGGCTGAACTTGAGGGGCCTGGAAGAAAGGCCTCGGGGCAGACCCATGGATGTCCAGAAATGCACCGGGACTGTTGCTCCTAAATGAAACAAATAATAATAATAATAATAATAATAATAATAATAATAATAATAATAATAATAATAATAATAATAATAATAATAATAATAATAATAGTAGTAGTAGTAGTAGTAATAATAATTAACAAGAAAATATGAATCAACTGCTATGAGAATCAGTTATGTGGGGTTCAGACTATTGCATTTTAGCATAATGCATATGTTGTGGTGATATATAAATGACAATGTAGTATATAAAAATTTCTAAGGTTTTTCATCATCATTATTACTTATAATTCTGAATGTGCCTTTCCTCATATTCATATTGCTAACATATGCTTCTCATGAAGTTAAGCTACTTCTAAATGTAGTAATATTCAAAAGTTTTGTATCTGCATTTCAATTTTTATTAAATTAGGTATTTTCTGTAGCTTGACATTTGAAAAATGTTGTACGCAAGTCTTTGGATTTGTACTAGATGTTCTTTCCAAGAGTTTGTATCTGCAAAGTGCGATCTCTGCTGTTTTTCCTCAAAAGGTGTGAAAAGCAAAACTCTCATGTTCTCTAAATTGATCTGACTTAACCTGATGTGTCTCACGGGTCACGTTGACATGACCTAGCCTTCACCCTGATCTAACTTAGGTTGAAAAAACATCATGTAAGATGTAGGTTATTGACATAATGGTGAAGATTATTTGACTTTACTGGTCAGCATAAACATCTGCTGCTAACATGATGTTCTCCCATATTACATGAGATCTTGCTGTCTTACTTTTCTGCAAAGGCAGCCAAGGCCTTAGTCTTTTTTTATTTGTATAAGCCGCTTAAACAAAGACCTCACAACTCAGAAAACTTATTATTAAGTAATATATTACTTCCTTGACTAATTTGTTAATGCCTCATTTGACGTGTTACATCATATATGTTATTGCAGTTATTAGGATTAATCATTTTTAAAACTTTTAAGACTGCCGGTGACTCAACAAATTGTGGATTCACAGTGTGCATCAGAAACAAAAATTGGCTGTTGTATGTCATATAGTGTGAATGACAACTAATGCATCTCAGATGCTTCACATCAAGACAGAAAAGCATATAGAAATGCCACAAGCTGATCTCAAGGCTGTTGCATTTATGTGTTCAAACAAAGGGGAAAAAAGTTTTAGTTTAGCTAGAAATTTACAAACAATATATTTTAAAGATAAGTTTGCGAAACTAATTCCCTTATTTTAAAAACAAATCTATACAAGGTAACAAAATACTCAATAAGAATAAAAATAAATGGTAGACAAAGTGGGCCAAGATAAAAACCTTTTCATATATTTTTAAATAAAATATATAAAAATAAAGAACAAAGATTCACATTAAAAATAGATATGATAAACAAATAAAACAAACAGCGGTTTATCTATGACGTACAGCAGGTGTATTTAGCAGTTGCATTTAAGAAATTGAACACACAAATAAAAATATATCAATCTTTTTGTTGTTTTATTAACATCAACTGAGTTTGAGGATGATCATGAATATGAATAGCCACAATAACCGAATGTGTTTGTGTAAGTTTGTGTGGTTTATACAGTTATACAATCAGACTTTAAAGATAATCTTGTCCTGTAATTAGGCATGGTTTTACAGGCTTTGTAGTGGCGCATGCATATCAATTTCCTCAGGGGGGGGTGGGGGGGGGGGGGGGGGGGGGAAACGTAGCCTCATTTGCTGTTAATGTTAAACTGGCATGTTTTTAAAACAAATGCCACTAATGTACTTTTGTCAACATGAATAAGTGCCGTGAGCGTGCTGTAGCTCTACTACCAGGTTAATATTTGACGTGATTTATGTCAAGTTGTACAATACCTTCACCTTCACAAAAAAAAAAAATTGTAAGACAACTTGCTGCAGTGATTTTTTTTGTTGTTGACTTCAATTGAAGAAACTTAAATCGAGTAAAAAGCACGGTTAAATTTGAGTTAACTCAGGCCCAATTTACACTAATACGTTTTAGTTTTGCTACAGTTTCACTTCTTCCATCCACACTACCCCAGATTTTTCGAGCCCCGAAAACGGAGCATTTTGGAAACACTGAAGGGGCCATTTTCATTTTAAAATGCTGCTGCTCAAATGCCAGTGTGGATGGGGAAAATCAGAGACATCTGAAAACGGCGTGACTGGGGCTTTTTTTCAATATCAAGTACTCAAAGTTCACACTTGCATTATTTCCTTGTAAGTTTAGACTTCGCAAGTTTAAAAAGAACTCCTGGAGACGTGAGGACACGTCGGGTAAATCTTCAAATGTAATGGCATTGTACTTTTATAATGTCATTCACCCTGGCTACGTTTCACTATCTTAAAAACAAAATGAAAACATGCCATAAACCACGGTCTCTTAATTTTTTTATTAACAAATTAAACATAACAGACACCAAAAAATGTTGTTGCATCTTGTACATTTACATGACCGTCATCTTCACTGTACGCAATATAATAAAACGAAGCCTAAAAACTGCCTCCTTTCATTTTCATTGAAAAATATGAAACATTAGGCTCACTGTGTGGTTTTGGCAGTATGTGCTTAATGTCAGGCTATATGCACAAAGATTACCATAGAGAATGTATGGTGAAATACAGAATAGCTGTCTCTTTTGCTGAATATAATCAGTAAGCTATAATTTTAATAATCAATAATAATTTTCAAAGTATAAAGTACAATAAATTTATACAATATAAGAAAGGCGAGCAATCGGTCAAATGTGCAGAATCAGTGTACATAAATTAATATATCAACTTGTCTTTGCGTTCAGCCAAAACATGTTAGGCTAAGAGATTCAAAAGACTGACTCATTATATACAGGTCTACACAAGATGAATTGTAGATCGCGATAACAACTACAGAGAGATGATATCCAGCGGCAGATTTGAGATGGACTGGCTGACGTACGGCTGCTCACAGCTGGGCAGGTGTGCTCTGAGCTTCCGCTGACTGCCTGGAGCTCAGACACGAGAATACGCTGAAGCAGCTTTCAGCGCATGTCAGAGTGCATGTTTGGTCACATGATATGCGTTTTTAGTGGTGTAGTATGGATGGAGAGCTTTTCAGAAATGCTAGATGAAACGTCAGTGTGGACCTGGACCATTTTCATTCTAAAACGCCATTTTAAAACTAAAACATATTAGAGTAAACAGGCCCTCAAAATGGCTGTTCAGCAAATTGCCTTACAATTTTAAGTTCAACTTTTTTACAGTGTATGATGAGAAGCGCAATATTATGATATACCTCGCAAAGCAGATCATGGAGACATTTTAGTCATCCATCAAAAATTGTCATATCGCACACCCATAGTTCAGTTCCTCTTGAAGCCGTAGGAAATGATTATTATTCCTTACTTTTATATAGCGCTTTTCTGGGCACTCTTTCGACATAGGAGGAAACATCCTCATCCACCACCAGTGTGCAGCATCCACCTGGATGATGCGACGGCAGCCATTTTGCGCCAGACCGCACACCACACACCAGCTGATTGGTGGAGAGGAGACAGAGTGATTAAGCCAATTATGATATGGGGAGGGTTGGGAGGCCAGGATGCCGGGGTTAAACCCCTACTCTTTTTACTCATTAGGACCCACACAGACCGCAGGTTGGGCGCCCCCTGCTGGCCGTACTAACACCACTTCCGGCAGCAACCTAGCTTTCCCATGTGGTCTCCCATCCAGGTACTGGGCGGGCGCAGCCCTGCTTAGCTTCAGTGGGCGACCATGTGAGAGTTGCAGAGAGCTAGCTGCCGGTACGTGTAAACAAGCAGATGGAAAAAAATCTTGCTTGACTCATGGCCACCACTCACTTTCCATTAACGTTCTGCTAAGCATCTCCCTTACTGTGCCACAAGGAAGTTTTTGGGAAACTGATTTATTTAATAATACTTTAATATTGCAAGAGTCAGTACAAGCTGAAATTAAGTTGTTGAATGCTTCATGTTCTATTTATGAGCGCTGTAGTGACGAGTGAACAACACGATGAAAATTTCAGCAGTCACAACAGAAAATACTGACAATACAGACTTCATACTGAAAGCCACAAGCGAACATAAAGGATGAAAAAAGAAGTAGAAGGCTGTAAAAGATAAATACCTGTGGGATTTGTTATAGTCCTCTTTGAGAGGAAAGAGTTGCTCCTCTACTCGCTCCCAGCGCTCCAAACAAGCCCACAACCAATCAGGATTCACCACATGGAGATGTTTACAACCCTGAGCTTGACGAACTTTCTCTGTACCTGACAGAGACACAAACAAAACAAAACACTATTGAGATAAACAACACTGCAATGTGAAATATGATCGGTCTGTGTTTTTCTCTCCACTACCAGCAGAGTGGAACGCAACAGCACAGCAAAAGAAAATTGCATTCTGAATTGAATGTCTTGCAATAAAAAAAAAAGCTGCTAAAAAATCAAAACGCATTTTTCTATTCCTTTATTCCATTCTAGATATCAAAAATACAATCAAAGTTTGTCAAATAACCCAAAAGTTTTAATGCTAAATTGTACAGGCTACAGTAGCCATGTTTCCATCCATCTATTTTCATGTGCATTTTGAATATAAGTTTTGAAAATGCCATGGTTTCCGCTACATTCATTCTTCCATAGTGGGGCGCCATACCAAGATTCATCCCGCCACGGCTACATTACAGCTTCTCATTCAAAACATTCTATTTTTTTAATAGCAGGTGATAATCGCACCAAAACGTATTAAAAGGTAAGTGAATTATAACAGCGCAAACTTTTCTATAACCGTAGTAGTGCTGTGCGACATTTGTTTAACCCTTTAAGGTTACGTGCTGACTGACTGACTGGCTGACTATGACAGGTGCGTGATGCGTGAGGCCGGCAAACACGACGTACAGCGTTTCACTTTACTTCAGGACGCATTAATACAGGAGGCATTCATAAATATTCCTAGCAAATCTAATAAATGCTGGAGACATACTCGTTACATAAACACACTAAATCGCACCTCAGCAGCGTTTATTTGAGAGCGCACAAGAAGATCTGCGCACTCTTAAAGCGGCTTATATTTGAGGGGACGTGCAAGAAGTTTTGTGCACGAGCAGAAAAAATCAGCACGCAAGCAAAGAGATCCGCATGCTCGTAGGCTATTACATAAATGCAATCTTGACATCTAATACTGCGCTAACGACATTTGTCATTGAAATAACGCCACAGGTAGTTGGTAGATCTGTGTAAAAAAAAGGCCTGCTGCCACAGCTGGAAAAAATCCTAGAGGAAACACTGAATGCGCATAAAAGACATATGCACAAAACTGAGTAGGATAAACTTTTTATTTGATATGAAAAAAATGCACATAAACTACAATGGGAACACTTAACAAATTCCAGTATGCGCATTAAAAAAAGTAATGTGATTTTGTTATAAGAGATCATGTTATAATAAAAGTGTGTGTGAATGGACAATCCAGCAGACTGAGCACATTGTAAAACATCGCATGTCAGCATTTGTCTTGTGAGGCGCAGGTAATTTGTTAATTAAGAAAAGATTGACGCAGCTTCTCCTACCACAGAAAATTCAATTTTTACTGTTGATATTTGGCACTAATTAATCAGGAAGTGACGATTTTGTTCTCTTTGACTCATTGGATGGAAACGCTGCTTTATTTGCACGCCTTTTATGCAGTATTTCTGTTTTGTGCATTAAGTTCATTTGCATCTTTGGATAGAAACATAGCTAGTGACACAGTCAATCATTATGTTTACCTGGACACCAGTACTCAGATTTTAATACGATTAAGATAATACTCTTATTTCAGTTTTTTTACAGACACTAGGACACATTTCTCAATACTTTTGGGAAACAATTCACACAGTGAGCACAACAGAAGTCTATGTGAGCTAAACTGGTGATCAATTACCATTGTTTTGACTACTGATAAAGTACTGATGTCCATATAAACATAGTCAATAATAGAGATCACATAAAGATCTTTACATACACAACAGACAAAAAAAGAAATAAAAAAAAGAAGTGAGCAACAGCTAAGTGCTATATGCAATTATGCTTATCTCATAATAGAGCTTTAATGTCTGAAAACTCTTGTATATCATTAAAACCTTCCATAATAGCTTTTATGATGAAATTTAATAACTGGAATCCACTGGCAAATACATCTTGACAAAGTGATTAAGTTCATAAAGTATTATCAAATTATGGAAGATTTGCATTAGTTTTAGTCTTTGCAATTCCGCTACACGATGATGCAACTGAATGCATTAAACCGTTTAAGTAAATGTACAAATGGTGTACAAATAATATGTAAGGACTGAAGGTGAAATGATCTGAAGTGATAATTGAATAATGTGAAATAATAAGCATGGGGAAAAAAGGCTTGTGCTTAATCCTGCTTCATTTTGAACTGGTCGAAATGTCTTTTTTGTCATTGTTGTTTTATACAGATATGTAGATATTTTATTAATTATGATGAAAATTATTTGTGTTTGAATGTTTGTAGGTGTATGATTATTTATTATTTAAACAAATAAATCAAATCAAAAACAGAAAGAACAATTACTGTTTTCAATATGAACAGTTGAAGTCTAAATTATTAGCCTATTAATAAGTATTAGAAAACTATTTTCTTTTTTTTAAATATTAATATATATGTTTAACAGGGCAAGTAAGTATTTTCCATAATATTTTTTCTTCTTTGGGAAAGTCTCTTTTTACGACTAGACTAAAATAAAAGCAGTTTTTAAGCAATTTTATTAACCCACTTATTTTTTTTTTTTTTTTTTTTTTTTTTTTATAAACCACTGTTATACAATAACTTTCATAAAATTACCCTAACCTGTTTAGTTACCCTAATTAAAATGAGCAATTTAAGCTGAAACTTGAAATATATCTAATCAAATATTATGTACTTTCATCAGGGCAAAGATAAAAGAAATCAGTCATTCTCTCTGTTAAAAAGAAATTGGGGAAAATTAAAAATTGAACAGGTGGGCTAATACTTTGACTTCAACTGCAGTGCTTCTCACACATAGACTTCACTTAGGTGGGCCGCCCAGCTATATTAATGGCCGCCCAAGTATATTTAGTGACACTTTTTTTTTTACTATTATTATAATCCTTTTACACTGTTTTGTATTCGCCGGATATAAACAAATATACGCAAACGATTAAGTAGTGGAAAAATTTCTCCCGTTTCATACTGTCCTGTGTGCGTGAGAAATGTCAACACTCCAACAGAGAGCCTTACATGTTCTGCAGACCCACAGAGATCCACACCTTTTTCCGTCCGGCTAGGGTTTCTAAATCTAATAAAACGTCCAGGATTTGGTTTTGCTTTTATTTCCTAAGCTGTCATTAATTTTATGCGCATAGCCGCAAGAGCGAGAGATATTAAATAATTAATTATTTAATCTAAACAACTCAGAAAAACTTTACTAAACACACGGAGAGTATTCTAAATTGGCTGCAGAATATTTGTACACCATTAGAAATGGGTAATCAACTCATTTGTATTATTTAAATAATCTACACGTTTTATTCTTGTAATTATTATCATTTTTAGAGATATCGTCTGTTTTTATTCCTATTTCTGTCATTTATTTCTCATTTACTGTATATTTTATTAATTTGATGATGTCAATATATTATATATTTTATACATTTAAAATGGCAATACTGTACAAAATGTCATGCCAATAAAGCAACCTGAACTTGAATGCGAGATGTCAGTGGGTGCACATGGCTCCTGAATAGCATGAAAGAGAAATAGTGGATTTTTTATTTATTTCAACAGTGATTTTTTTTTACTTTAACCCATTGAAAAATAAAAGTTTCAAAGAGATAATAATATAAATAGTGTTAAAAATCTAATTTTGTTTTGTTTGTTGCATATAGTTAACTACGTACTGTGGGTAAAAAGTGTGTTTCAATCCAGCCACCACCGCAAGTATATTTCAAACCTGTGGCAAGCACTGAAGTGTACGTGTGTTCAGTTTTTAACCGAAATAAAAATCTATATCAAAAATCTAAATGAATGCAGTGCCATGATCAAAATGAACACTTAGTCTCATCAATCCCCGGTAATCACACAGGTCCAAACAGGACACGAATGAAATCTCCTCAAAGCCACCTACTGACGTTCATTATGGTCCTGTTTCGCTGCTCTCAGCTGAATTGCTCTTGTGTGAAGTTGTGTCTGTACAAGCGAGGGATCAGAAAGCGGGAAGGACATCCACGCAATTACACAACCCAGCCACCAGACAAATAATTTGGCACCAAAGGCTGATATCTGTGAAAAGCTGTCAAAAAAAAAATACAGAGAGAGAGAAAGTTTGGCAGCTCTCCTGCTTCTTTTTCTCCCGTCTGGCTTTGTGGATTTCCTTCCACTCTTTCTCTCATTAGCCGTTCTGCATTAAAATGGTTCTGTGGTTTGTGTTTGGCAGAGCTGAGGGTGTTGACGGATAAACGGGGGGGGGTGATAACAGTTTAAAACGACAGTGTGGTGACATTGGAGTGTGGAAATGTTTGCTTAAATGCTTAATGGTGGCCAATTAGACAGCACTCGGCAGTAATTACATTTGCACTTGATTGTCTAAGTGTGTGTGTGTGTGTGGGTTTCTGTGGCGTGGAGAGTGTCAAGACGAGTGCGGTGAAACAAAAGATTCATTTGAGTTTGAATAAATAAAGTTCAGGAAGATCCAAGACTGCGTGTCAGACCTGATGTTGACCTTCTGCTTCTTTCCTTCCTGTTATTAACACGCTGCATAATGGATTTACAGCAAAACAGAAATTCATCATCGCACCGTGTCATTCTGTCAGAGAAGAGGATGATGCTGAAATAATAGAGCATCATATAGTACTAGATCCACATGCTGTATGAGTAAATAGCCTTGTTTCCATTCTAATCATGTGCTAAAAATGTAAAATAAATATACAGTTGAAGTAAGATTTATTAGTCCTCTTTTGATTTTTATTTTTTTTTTATATTTCCCAAATGATGTTTAACAGAGCAAGGAAATTTTCACAGTATGTCTGATAATATTTTTTCTTCTGGAGAAAGTCTTATTTGTTTTATTTCGGCTAGAATAAAAGCAGTTTTTAATTTTTAAAATCCATTTTAGAGTCAAAATTATTAGCCCTTTTAAGCTATATTTTTTCGATAGTCTACAGAACAAACCATCGTTATACAACAACTTGCCTAATTACCCTAACCTGCCTAGTTAATCTGATTAACCTAGTTAAGCCTTTGAATGTCACTTTAAGCTGTAT
This sequence comes from Danio aesculapii, assembly GCF_903798145.1. Taxonomy (NCBI): domain Eukaryota; kingdom Metazoa; phylum Chordata; class Actinopteri; order Cypriniformes; family Danionidae; genus Danio; species Danio aesculapii. The sequence goes on along the minus strand of NC_079453.1, from coordinate 24,693,712 downwards.
AGAAGTGTCTTATTGTGTATTATTTACTGTCATTATGGCAAAGATAAAATAAATCAACTACTAGAAATGAATTATTAAAACTATTATGTTAAGAAATGTGTTGAAAAAAATCTTCTCTCCGTTAAACATAAATTGGGGGAAAAAAATAAACAGGGGGCTAATAATTCAGGGGGCTAATACCTCTGACTTCAACTGTATATTTAATAGTAAGAATAAACAGCACTGTTTCCATCCAGTGTTATATTGACGTCTTGGAAAACTAACAGTAACAATAAAAAGTTGTAAGAGTTTAAACTTTAATTAAATATTTATCTCTGAATGTAATATGCTCAAAGTTCAATGCAAGGGGAGGCATTGGCTTTTACAGAGTTAACTTAAAGCCTACAGCAAACGAAGTTTGGGCACTACAAAAAAAAAATATCTGGGTTCACCACCCGCATACACCCCGCGCAGCAAAGGGGCGTGGCCAGAGGCACTGTAATGTTATAGAAGAGAAAGCTAAAATGCCTCCAAACACTGCTATTCAACAAAGCTCATTCTGTTTCCATATTTGGGCTTCGAAAGGACACAACAGAAAGAGAGAAGTGCTTACAATTCAATTTTAATTCTGTTCGAGAATTGTAAAAAATATATAGCTAGCCTTTGACAAAGGAGAGCTTCCAAAATCTCTCTCTCTCCATTCAGTGCTGGATTTGGCTAAAAACTCCTAAAAGAAGAATTCATATTTATCCGTTAAACCCCTGTAAACACCCTCAATCATCACCAGCGCTGCAGTTCTCTCTATGCGGCCGCTTTTCCTGGGTTCTACATCTCAAATAACAAACTCGCAAATGATATGTGAACGTGTCATAATACTTAAGCATACTCATTTCGAATATATGTAAAAGACTTGTCAGATTTTATTTTAGAGAGCAGGCATGAGGTTTCTCTTCATTTTCTGTCTGAGTCAGACTGATACGACTGACAGCTACACTGAATGACAGTTTTCACACAACAGCAAAGCGCGTCCAATCAGAACTTCTTGAGGGTGGGCTTTCGGAGGAACTAGGAAATATGATTGAGGTTTTCATGTTAGCTGAATAGCAGCACAAAATTAAAGATATATGAAAAAATACTGTGATTTTTGTGAATATTGTGTCTCAGTGATGCATCAAGCGCTTCATTCATGCACCGGTTGCGCAGACGCAATGTGTGCCACTCCGTAACATTTACTCATAATGAGTTTCTATTCTCTCATCCTTCTCATTGAGTTTATTCTTCTGAGGGGAATACTTTCAGTGTGGTCAAAGTAGTTGATTAAATTAATAAAAGTGAAACTGACAGATGCAAAAATGGTTGTACTTAACAGAAAATTATTTAGCCTAATGTAGGCTACTCTGAAACTGTGAATATTTGACTGTAATTTTAATTACATTAATATTTTATTTATTATACCTGTTTGTGTTTTGATAACTGACAAAAAATACATTAAAATTAAGATACAAATTATATCAAACGAAACTCATTCCAAAAAGAAAATTTTTCTGTTAAGAAAAAAACTTTTCAGACAAAAATAAATGAACAATTAACACAACTGGATGGTTTGTTTCGCTCCATGGAAAATAAGGATTTAAATAATGCTCCACTGTAATTGTTGTACCACAAACCTGTCATATATTTGCTACATGTTTAATATAAGTCATTATTTTAAAGATTGTGTTCTTTCTCTGTGCAGATGTGTTTTCATTTTCTACATCCCACTCACTGCAAGTTCAGGTGAGAAAATGTTTATTAAGTAAACCTGTTTAGTTTAGTCTGTGTCAAACCTGCAAAAATAAATAAATAAATAAAAAATAAACAAAATAAATAAATAAATAAATGAAATCAGGCTTTGCTAAAAGGCTGGTTATTTAACCAACGATTAGGGTCAATAGTGGTATTACAGATTTCAAAGAAAAATCTTAATATTAAAAAAGCAAACTGGACTAGGGCTGTGCAAAATGGGCAAAACAGACCTATCACCATTTTCCTGAACAATATTGCCATTTCGATTTTAATCATGATTTTGTCATAGACAGACTGATTCTGTGTTTACAGTCTGAATCTGAAACATATTCAAAAGAAAAACAATTAGATCTTTATCAAAGACCTGTAACATGGCTCTAAAACAGACATAAAATAAATATCACCTATTAAAGCTGTAACAAATCGTCTCTAGAACAGACCTATGGTAAAACAAATGTGTGTGTGTTTAAGTGTGTGAGGGTGCGCGCCGTCAAACTCAATTAAAAGGCTCCGATGTTCTGTTTGACCAAATATCAGAAGTATTTGCGTGTGTGTTCACACATTTGTTTTGTCATGCATAGATCATAGACCTCTTTGTGACGCTGCTGTGAAATAGGTCGTTCACATATCGCGTCTTTTTCACGCACAAGTCCATTATTTCCAATGGAGGCGCATGGATTGCGTGCACATATTGAGAGCGGCACGTGCACGTATGCAAGGTGCACCCAGCTGAAAACATCCATTTTACAGATAAACTTTAAATGTAACTTTTCTGAATGCCTCACCGCGAGTCACGTAACAAGAACTGACCAATTAGCTTCATACTTTGTATGAAATATACACATTTCGGTTACCTCAGACAAACACAAGACACCCGGACACCAAATGCTTTTAATTCTTTCCATACATAAAACTCGTATCGCAATGGTTTGTTAGGTTTTCATCCTTTGAGAAAACGGTTAACGGTCACCGAGCAACGACAAATCAGTGACCGCAAATCGTTGAAAATGCTAAAGCAAATCGACACGCTCACACTTTCCACGCGCTTTTAGGCGCAATATATGACTGATTGATTAAGCTACTTTGGATACAGGAAGGCTGATCCTTCCTGTATCCAAAGTAGCTTAATACCATACCACAGATGTTGACTTTTTTTGGCACCAAGTCCTCCTGTGCTGAACTCATCATCCCTGTATACGCAGGCTATTCAGTCTCCTGTTCTCGCGCTCTGTTTAGGCACACTGCGTAATAATTTATTCAAGCAGTATACTGTGGGAAAATTGTGCTGTAAGGCGATTTAGAAATCGTGCATGTCCACATAACGATTACAATACAATTTCAATTAAACGCACAGCACTAAACTGGACCACAACAGATCATATCAATGTCATAACAAATGCTCAAATAATGTAGCCTAGTTTATGAGCAAGCATTGTGTTTTTAGTTAGATTGTGCCCTCGGTCATATACAGTAGGCCTAAAGGTCTGTTATTTTTACTAAAGAAGATATATTATTTGAGTTTATCACCATAACTATTGAAACTGTCATGTTAAAAAAAATGGCACAGTATTGAGATCGGATCTGTATCGGTCAATACTCAAAATTTGGGTATCAGGATCAGAACAATAGAAATGGTATTGGTGCATCCCTATGCAAATGTACAGTTTTTGGGATCAGTCAAGTGAACCTAGTGTGAAAGCACCCTAAATCTGATGCCCTGCAAGATCTGCCAACCACCCTCATGATGTCCAATAATTTCCGCAGGACAAAAGAGAACATCAGAGTAACAGCGACATCTCTGATAGGTGTTACACCAGAACCGAAAAAAAGAGTGTACAGTAAATGGTGTCAACCAAAGCCTGTCCTGCTACTAACATCAGATTCAGGTGAGAACTGACAGCTCTTTCAGATAACAAGCAATTAGAGTGAAACAAAGCGGCTTCGAAGTGGCACAAAACAAATGTGATGCATTTCCTCATGGACTGAAGCAGAATCCTTTTACTAGAGTCATCATTTGTGTCGACCTCTCTGATTAGCAGAGAGCTGAGACAAAGTTCATTTCTGCTACTACAATGCACCAATCAGGGGAGTCTGATACAGCTCTTAAATAATTACCCATCAACACCTGTGAGATCTGCTCATCTAATTACCAAAAGGATCATAGTAAACAACTGTGGTTTTTAAAGCACTGGCAGACAGACAAACCTGTCAAGAACTTTTTTAGCTTGCTGCAAATTCTTTTTTTAAAACCAGTTTGAAAAACTGCAATTAATGTCTGTTTATCAGTAGGAAAAGTGTCTGATTGATGTGAGGTGAATGTGACCCCAAATCAGCTTAATTATACAGCGTGTTAGCTCTACATGTCTGAGGAGAAAAATAACAAATAGTGATTTTCATTGAAAAAAAAATGATGATTAAAATTTAAATAGGGATGTTTCAATGATGAAATTTGGCTGATGATTAATTGTCTATGATAACTGTGATTATGCGATTAATTGTCTGTTTTGGTGCTTTGACAAGTAACTGTCTGTTTTGGGGCCCATACAGTTATGTAATAACATTCAAGATTTAAAAATCTAAGAAAAACTTGGACGAGAGCACATCTTCAACTGAAACAGATGGAGGATTTTGCTGCATTAGGTAAGGCAAGTTATACTGGCTATCATGCCAAATCGTAATTAAACAGTGCCATAAAATTAACAGTAATTTGTTAGGTAGTTCTTCAAAAAGTAATGTATTAACGCGTGTTAATAAATAGTTGTTTGTTGCTAGGCAACAACTTGGTTGAAACCTATGCCCTTTCTAATACCAATAATAGTTGTGTTGTTTCAACTCATTTTAAATAAGCAGTTTGAACAAGCAGCAAAAGTTGCTTTTTCAGTGAAGTCATGAACTTTATCAAATGGATCCCCAGTATACTTTATAACGTCACTCACCCAAGCCAGATCAGTTTCACTGTATCAAGGTTATTATAGTTAACAAAATAGAAATTAAAAAACATTACTTGAAAATATTACTTAACATTACGTTTAAATGGAATTTAGATGGAGGGCAGGAAATAAAACTGAATGGGAGACAGAATAAAGTCTGTATTTTTGCGATTTATACCATATTTCAAAGGAGATATAAATAGAAAACAACCACATATGTTGGGCATGATCCTTATATCATGAAGAGGGCCTGTCAGAGGCAGTACATACTGTATAAGCTATAACGTTACATGAAAAAATAAAAACGATAGTGTTTAAAAGCATACTATAGATAATTAACTGCCGTAGTAATAATATTGTTGCTGTGGTACGACAAAATTGTAGTAATAAACAAATTATTCAGCAGGCTATATAATTATACACCATCACAATGCAGCAGAGTTTACTCTAATGTTACAGTATTTATAACAGTTTATCAGTTTATAATGCTGCAGTTTTCATTAACAAAGAGTTGTACACATTATACACTTCAATGTTTATTATGAATTACTATAGTTTTTTCCCCATGCAGATATCTTCTAGACATCATGAAATAACAGATGAACGCATACAAAAGCGTGGACGCATAGTCTACATTATTATTCATTTATTTTTATAAGAGGACAAGTGCTACACAATAATAACGGTCTAGTTTTGTCGTAAGGGTTGCATTTCATTTTTGTTCTGTCGATGAACCTAACATCAACATACATTCACTGCTGCAGCACATATAGACATTAAAGTTATGGTTGTTTATTCTGCCGAAATGCCAGTAAAGACATGGATTAATGCAAAACAGCCGCAGACCTGACCAGATTACTTGCGGTGCGGGAATAAATTTCCGAATAAAGCGCAGGAGCAGTCGGTATCTTTGGTGCAATTTGAACGGGAGTGGGTGGTCTAACAATATTGCTCCCGAGCAAGCGAGCACGCGTGCATCCGCATGGATGCAGTTTATGTGTGTGTTTGTGTGTGTGTGTGTGTGTGAGAGAGAGAGAGAGCGTGATGCTGTGTGTCCCTTGTTTTGTGCTGTCTTTGTGTGTGTGTGTGTGTGTGTGTGCGTGTGTTTGTGAATGAGAGAGAGAGCGTGATGCTGTGCGTCGCTGGCTTGGTACTGTCTATGTGTGTGTGTGTGTGTGTGTAAATGAGAGAGAGCGTAGTGCTGTGTACCGTGTGTCTTTGTGTGTTTATACAGACAACTTGTTATAGGCTGTCTGGACTCTGTAACATCAAACTGTTGTTTTTGGTTTTGCTCTTGTGTTCATATCCTAATTTTAAAATATAAAAACTAATAAAAACTGAAAATATTAAGCATGGAATTTAATCATTTATAGTTTAAAATGTTAAACCATAAGATATTGTGTACACATCTACGTCATATGCCCATCTTCACTCTATACATATATAACAAAATGTAATTAGTCTCATTAGTTTTCTTTAAAAAATATTAAACAAATTATCTGCCATACAAAACGACTGTATATATAATACACTCTAAAAATAACACACAAAATTGCCCGTAGTGGCCAATGTCTTACAAAACAAAATACAATTATAGAAATAAGTTCACTTACACAACTTAAAGACTAGCCTGTTTTGACAACACCCATACTTAAGTGGTATATTTTAGGCATATGCATGACTCACCTGCGCGAGCAGCAATGAGGTGGGTGGTCAATGAGGTGGGGTCTTTGGCATTGAGCACCAGGGTCTTGCAAAGTTTGGCACCCAGTGCCTTGCCATGATACCACTCTCTGGTGCGCTCCATTGGGTAGTTGGTGGGATACAGGCCACTGAAAATGACTGTGGTGCCCGCTAGTGTACGGCCCTTCAGTTCAGGAACTATTTTGCGTATATCCGGACTTTCTGAACTCTCTTTCTTAAGGAAGGCCTCGTAACGTGAGAAATACTCATTGTGAATGCGAACTAAAATCTCCTCCAAGTAAATGAGGTGGTCGTCCTGGTCTATGTCTTCCTCTTCCTCATCATCCTCCATACTGTGATCTAAAGACTCCTCACCCATAGTCACACCTGACTGTTCGCTGTTTTGAGACTCAGTTTCCACTTCCTTTTTGTCGGAACAGCCATTGCCCAAATCACCGAGACCCTCAGGATCCTTTTCTGGACCATCACCCCCCTCTGTCCTCTGTTTGTCTCCATCATCCTCTTTGCTTTTACACTCCTCATTTTTTCTTTGTTTGGGTTTCCCAGTGTCCGCTGTCTTTCCCTCGCCATCGCTGTCAGATAATCCCATTTTACCCTCGCTTTCGCTGTCGCTAGAAAGGTCAAAATCCAGGTCGTTGGCAGCAGCAGCATCAGGAGCAGCATTTGGGATGTCAGTTTCACCTGAGATACATGACACACCTGAGCTTCCCTCTGCCTCTGTTTTCACAGTACATTTGTCACCTGAATCAGTGCTCTCATTGGGCTGTTCCCCTGTGGGGTGAGTCCTTTCATTGGCTGAAGCTCCCTGAGTGGCAGTGGAAGAAGTGGACGATTCCTCGTGCCCAGTTTTACGATCCTTGCTGGATTTTCTAAGGCCATTTCTCTGTTCCTCCTGTCCCGACTCTGTGCCTTCCACAGTCCGTCCGGCCTGATTACCTACAGCATGACAACAGAAGGGATTCTTAGGCAAAACTTTTTAGTAACAGTTTGTGTTTATAAGGAGTCTTACAAATTAGAATGCAATTCTACTCTACACATTATTACTTTGAATTATTAAAGCATAATATTGTTGTTTTTTAAACTCATTTTGGAGATAGGACTGTGCGATTAATCGAAATCGAATCGTAATTTGAAACGTTGCAATTAGCTAAATCGCAAGAGACTGCAGTATGAAATATGCATTATTTCATTTCCCCATCCCAGAGTAAACGCGTACATGGCATCTGTGTGTGAGTCTTACTAGCTAATTGACTGAGCACACTTTTGTTCTGTCCAATCAGAATTGCGAAACTGAACTAACCTAACTAAAACCCCCAAAAAAGTGCATATGAATGGGATGATGGTGTCTGCCGCTTCAGAAGCATCAACAGACGAATTAATACCAAAGAAAAAACAGGACATCATTAATATGGGATAATAATGGGTAATATTGGTAATAATGGGAATATTTTGGTTTCAAAGTCATACAAAATTAAAGTTTAATGTTTTGATAACTTCATGTGTATTTCACGTGCATTCGCGGCTCGCGATGCAGGTATGTGCGCCATCTGACTATAATGTACTATAAAAATATCATTTATCGTTTCATTTCCATAGGACGGTTATATATAGATGCATAAGTTGCAGAATTTAATAGCAGTTTAACGGTTTAAATACTTCTTATTGGATAATACGTCATTTAATGCAACTATACGCATGGCTTTACAGAGAGCTTACAACCTACTAACTATAGTTTGCTTTAAGAACATTCATTCATTTTCTTTTTGGCTTAGTCCTTTTATTATTCTGGGGTCGCCACAGCAGAATGAACCGCCAACTTATCCAGCATACTTATCCAGCGGATGCCCTTCCAGCTGCAAGCCATCACTGGGAAACAACCATACACACTCATTCACACACATAGACTACGGACAATTTAGCTTACCCAATTCCCCTGTACCACGTCCTTGGACTTGTGGGGGAAACCGGAGCACCCAGAGGAAACCCACGTGAACATGGGGAGAACATGCAAACTGCACACAGAAATGCCAACTGACCCAGCCGAGGCTCGAACCAGTAACTTTCTTGCTGTGAGGCGACAGCACTACCTCCTGTGCCACCGCGTCGCCCCGCTTTAAGAACATGTTAAGAAATTTAGTTACTAACTAGCTAGTATTTACAAACCCCCTAGTGTGGACTTTATCTTCCAGTTTAAGAAAGAACTTATGAACAGCTGGTGCCATAACGCACTACCTCGCTAAAGACACAATGCCTTTCAATGCAGAGACCAAACAGGGATTTAAAAAAAAAAACTCATCTAAATGCAGGATAGGAGACTTACACTCCCATTTCACATCCATTTTAGCCATTTTCGAGTACCATAGCTGTACGTTTAACGTCTTGGTATTTTGTGTAGCATCTGTGATAATTATTTTGTTTTAGACAATATAAGCTACAGAAAGGCTCTTATCAGCCATGTTTGTTTGCAGAGTGTTCTGTATTTTTAATAATTCTTATTTTTTGTTTGTAAAATAAGGTACACTATCTCCCTAATTTGAGTTTAACTTGTTTACAGAAACAGGTATGGTCATTTTATTTGTGCTTAATGTTTGCTTTAGAGAAAAAGAAGTGCTTTATCTTTGAATATTTAAAAACAAATTTGAATAAATGTTGAAGATAATTTTTATCTTATTTTTAGTCCCTGTTTTTAACTAACACTCACTGAAAAAAAAAAAATTCGCAATATCTGTCAAAAAAACAAAATAAAAAAACACAATTCGATATTTTCCCTAAATCGCACAGCCTTAGACAGCAATACCAATTGTTTGTTTTCCTTTTTTCTAGGACAGTGTAAATTATTATTTCCCATAAGCTGTAACTTAAACCAAATCAGACATATCATTTTATCACACCTGTGCTGGATCATCTACTAAATATTAGTATTTAGAATCCATAAATGAATGCCTAGTCATTTAGTTTCTATTAAATTGTTGTTGCCATAGATACATTCTGACAGTTAGAATCAGTTATTAGCCTCATTTAAAAAAGAATACCTTACAAGAAGTCACTTACAATCCTCTCATCCTGTGATCACCTGTAGAAGCATTGTCTGTAAGTTTATTATCTGTTTGTATTTATATTCTATCTCAGATGTTATTGTTATGTACATAGATAACTATAGCTCATTTTATGTACATCTTTTACATAGTTTCACTCTGTTTCAACATACTCAATGTGGCATGGAATAAAGCAGCATTCTCCCACAATCTCACGTGTTGGAAAGAGTTTATCTGTCTAACTTTTCTAACTTTGGGAAGAGAGACACCGGAGTGAGGGCAGAACAACACCAATTAACTTTTTTTTTTAACAGCGCTCCTTTGAATAATTCAAATTTTGAGTTATGGGCCAAGCAGTTGTGGAATAAGTACTGAAAAATACTCAAGTAAAAGTACCATTACTTTCCCAAAAATGTAGTGCAAGTAGACCAAAAGTATCTGTTGTAAATATTACTCAAAATATGAGTAAAAAGTTGCTCTTTCAAAAGTACTTAAAAGTAGTGAGTATTATGCTGGGAAAGGTTGACACGTTTACATGTAATTTGTGTGTGTGTGTGTGTGTGTGTGTATAAACGTAACATTCTGTAGTACATTTAGTTACAGTTTAAGACCATTTCTGTCATCAGTGACATTCAGTCTAAACAGCCACTGGGTCGTTGCGTGTAAAGCACACTTTTAATGCTTCCGATTAGTTTGCTGCATGTTTTGAGGTAGTTCAGTATGATGCGATTTAAAATTTGATTGGATGGGAAATTGCGGGGCAGATTTTTCTAATCCCCATAGACAGGAAATAATAAAGTAGTTACTGCAGGTTAACGGAAAGTAGTGGAGTAAAAGTACCAATACTGCATAAAAAATGTACTCAAGGGAAAGTAAAATTACACAACTTTAAAACTACTTGGTAAATTACAATTCCTGAGAAAAACTACTTAATTACAGTCATTTGAGTATTTGTAATTTGTTACTTTATGCCACTAGGGCCAAGAAAGAATTCAATCCAGATACACAAGCATTTCCTATTTCAAAAGAACTAATTGTGTGTTCAGGATTAAAAGTGTGGACTTACTACTTTGATAAACTTTGATAAAAAGTGCTAAAATATCTGCACCAGACACTGGGATCCAAGTGTGTGCGCGTGCGTGTGTTTAGAGAGTGGTTATAGTGAGATAAACAAAACTTAACAGCATTACATAATTCATTGCTCGAGTCTGTGCAAACACATAACTGGACCATGAAAGGGCTCTGGTTCACCTGGCAAAAATGGCACAAGCGCAACCTTTGGATTCAGTATGCAAATCATTCTTGGGAAAATAATGGACATAAGAGGCCTTCAACCAGTATTGTGCTTCGAAAAATGTTGAAAACCACAAAACAAGACCACTAGCTAATCAGACAATCCTTGCATAACGGATTTTGAAATTTAGATTAGATTTGCACAATCCTCACATGAGTTACAAATGGAAGGTAGACAACAAATATGCTTTAACTTTCACAAGAGAAGCTCCACTTGAACACCTGTTCACCCTCTGAACTGAGTTCAGGCCTCAAGGACTCACTTCAAACGTCTCTAAACAGAAAAGTAGAGCTGTTTTTTTTAGCCTCTGCATATTCTTGTGAACTTTCTTTAGTTTGTGCAGGAGTAAATCAGTTTAATAGATCCCACATTGACCTCCACTGGCAGTGTGTTTCACAGAGCTGCAGTAAAATGTACCATGGTCCTTCACACTTCTAAGCAGATTACTTCAGAGCTCACATATAGTGAGGTCACTTACATGAGCCTTTATTCAAACACCATCACATCTTATTAAACCCTCCCTGCTTAGGAGCAAAACAACTTCTCAAAAAAGTTTTGCTATTTGAAATAAATATAATCTCTTTTAAAACTTGTGAGGATTAATTATCTATAATAAAAAATGAACAAGAAAAAAAAACTCAAAAGTACATATGCTTATAGTAGTACTCAATAGCACAAAAGCTATGTAAGTTATAAGTCAATTAGTTGACTTATAAGACTTTGACATTGTACGCTTTTGAAAAGAGATGTTTATTGTTTTATAATCCATGTGCACCTGAAATAAATATTAAATTTCATTAATTCACCATTTGTAAACTGATGCCTCCATTATAAAATGCTAAAATATAAAATGCATCAACAGTATCTGTATTTAAACTACATTCACTGAACTGATTCAAGACTGAAATCAAGAACTGAATCGAATCTAAACTAAATGAAAGCTTGCAAATCAGGGGCCATCAAATATTCTGCTTAAGCTAGTTTCAAAAAGTTTGGCCAAAACATTTTAAAGTCAGTTACAAAGAGGTTGATCACACGAATTTAAAAATTGCTTGACCAAACTAGTTTATAAGACTTATGCAACAAAAGGTTATGCAACTAGCCCCAGAGCTGGATCCAATCTTAACACCCATCCCTACTGTCTTAAGGTCATATTTAACTTAGCTCTGTGAAATTTCATGGCCGAGACATTTCAACAAGGATCCTGGGTGCCAGGAGGTTCACATAAGGGTGGCCCTGTCCGGACTTGTGTACTTTCTCAGAGTCTGCACTTTGATAACATCATGTAGTGCAGACCTTAAGGCTGAATTCTACTTCTGCAGCGAGAGATTGTTGTGACCCACAACGCATACCTTGCACATAGCGGTGCAGTTATACTTCTGTGATCTGTTTGTGTTGCTCTGGAAAAACACTTCCAAAACGCTAACTGGTAGAGGGGTTTTATGTTCCTCTGTGTTGAGTTTCGTCGTGGGTTTTTGGTCGAATCTCAATTCAACCCCTTAGCCCTTCCCTTACCCCAACCCCTCGTTTTGCGTGTTCACATAAAGGGGTAGGGGTGTCCCAATTCTCTTTAGCTTGAAGGTGTAGGGCTAAGGGGAAGGGCAAGATAGCCCTCGAAACAGAGATTTTTCAGGACCACACTCGAAACCAAGAGGTAAGAAAATTTCCCAGAATACACCAGCTACAGCAGCAGCATGGCTGCACACGGAAGGAGATGCACAAATTAGTATTTTATGTCATTATTATGAATTTTTACAACAAACAAGCATACGTTTTAATATATTCATAACCGCATTCATGTTTTACCGTCATGCTTTTAGAAAAAAAAATAAAAAAAATAAATTAATAAAAAAAATTCTATATATCTATAATCCTTAATAATAACACCCCTATAGCAGTCCCACAACATTCTGTCACTTGATGACACTGGAATACCCTGTCAGAAAAGCCTAGTGGCTGGGAATGAGCTTTTACAGTGACTGGTATAATGTTAATGGTGTTTTCATGTGTTTACATAGACGAATATGCCATGGTGTAAATGCACAGTACAGTTACGATCTTACTGCCACATTATATCCTTATTAGAACATGATACTATTGCCTTAAGCGATTCCCAGAAGGTAAATACCAAAAAAACAACGCAACTGGAATAACTACAGCAGACGCGACCGCCAATCTCATATGAAGCAAGAGAGTGCCATGACATATGATGACGTGTCCAGGTGCTGTAGTGGTGTCTCATTACTCAGGGGTAAATTCTGAAGCCCTTCCCATTCACACTCTATTTCAAGGGCCAAGAGGAAGGGGTAGGGGTAAAAAAAAAATAGAATTGGTACTGGGCCTTTGTTATCCCTGTAATGATACCTTAATCTTCAAGTAGCTAAAACTCGCTCATAGCAGGAACCGGCGGATGTGCAACAACTTTAAACACCACAGGACTCGACAATTGTTAAACACTTGCTCCAACTGCTACTCTCCCCGCGGCTCTCAGTGCAGTCCAAACTCATCAATGCTACCAAGCCAACCAATCACAGAGCTTGCGCTACACATCGCCACAACAAGCAGTTACTTTTTTGAGAGGTCAGCGTCAGCCACAGCGAAGGGTATGTGACCGTGCGAAGGCAGCACCGGGCCATCCGCATGCAGAAATATAAATCAGCCTTTAGTGCACAGAGTCATATTTTGGGACAGACTCGATTGTCACATTTTAAATAGGAAGAGGTATGGCCATCATTTCACCACTCCTCACTAAGAGCAAATACAGATGCAAGGTACTGAAGCATTTGAAACCTGTCTATCAGCTGATCCGTAAGCGGATATCTCATACATTTGCTCACAGACAGATCAGCTGATAGAAGCGGCTTTTTAAGGTTCCGGTGTACATGTGTTTGTGCTTGGTAAACAGTGGTGAAGCAATAATCTTCAAAGCCAATCACATTTACATCACTTATAAACACAATGACCAATAACAGGCATTTAAGAATGTGCTTAACAGTGCTTAAATGTTCATTTGAATAGACTGTTTTTTTATATTTTCAGTATTGATTAGTACTGAAGTCAATACTTTTGACAACACTATTACAAGTTGTGACACTAATGCTTTCTTCTCCAACATGGTTGCACATCAGTACTGTGAACTCCTCCCATCCGTTGTCTGATTGGTCTTTCTTAAGGACTTCTGGGTTGCAAGTTGTGTGGAACCTGCAACAGTGTGCTTTGGTGCAAAGGAGCACTGACGAATACTCCTCAGAGTGTACCCCCTCTCTCTCTCCCACTCCCACTTCGCTTCCTGTCTGACTACTGTCCTATTTCATAAAGGCAAAAACGCAGTGGCTGGTAGTGCTGTTGCCTCACAGTAAAAAAGTCGCTGGTTTCTGTGTGGAGTTTGCATGTTCTTCCTGCATTCGTGTGGGTTTCCTCCGGGTGCTCTGGTTTCCCCCACAGTCCAAAGACATGCGGTACAGGTGAACTGGGTACGCTAAATTGTTTGTCGTGTATGAGTGTGAATGAGTATGTATGGATGTTTCCCAGAGATAAGTTGGCGGTTTATTCCGCTGTGGCGACCCCGGATTAATAAAGGGAATAAGCTGAAAAGAAAATGGATGAATGAACAACAATGAGGGTGACACAGTGGCTAAGTGGTTAGCACTGTCACCTTACAGCAGGAAGGTCGCTGGTTTGGGTCCCGGCTGGGTCAGTTGCGATTTCTGTGTGAAGTTTGCATGCTCTCCCCATATTGGCATGGGTTCCTCTGGGTGCTCCGGTTTCCCCCACAGTCCAAAGACTTGCAGTATAGGTGAATTAAATAAACTAAATTGGCTGTAGTGTATGTGTGTGTGAATGAGTGTGTATGGTTGCAGGTGGAAAAGCATCTGCTGCTTAAATCATATGCTGGATAAGTTAATGAATGAATGAATAACAATGAATAATGTGCTGATGACTTGTTGATACGAGAGCAATAATTCTAATCGAATGTTCAAATTTAATGGTCACATCAATAGTAATGACTTATGGGTGAAACTGCAGGAAATTGACATTGTGTATCAGTCTTATATGTTACACAGAATGCCAAGATAAAGGTTATTTTTATCGTCTTTGAAACACTTCTTACTGCATTACGAATAATTAAATATATAAATCCAGACCATGCAGGTTATTTACATGTCTTTTTGTCTAGGCAGCATGGAGCCACAGCAGGGGAACTAAAGAGCTGCATGCGACTCCAGAGCCACAGGTTACCATCCCCTTGTTTAGACAGATGACATTAAGGCAGTTCTCTAATGCTAATGTCTAGTTTACAGAAGAAAAAACTGGAAAAATAGAAATTTACCTTTTCTGGCCATCTGAGCCTCTCGTGAGCCTGGCGGGGCGTTGATGTCACCAGTGCCCTGGAAGTAGATGTACTTTTTCACCGTGATGAGGTTGGGGGCAAACTTCCATACATCTTCTCTATCGTCTATGATGCACACCATGGAGTCTCCGCAGGGGAACAAATTTCTGCAAAAGGCACACAGTTTTTATCCTGACATTTTTATATGCTCAAATTTAGCAGCTGGTGGTCGGTTATGACTAAACGAGCAGCATCCAGACAGCGTCAGCCAGCCAAAACCAAAATGTCAATGAGCAGTTTACAACATTAACACTGGTACAATACCAGAAAATCTGTGGCCAAAAACGATTTGGACAATTAAATGGTCTCATGGTAATTTTAGAGAATGTAGGATGAGGTCCTAACATTGAGCAAATGTCCACAGGTGCAGAGAATCCCATTAACTAATGCTAATTAATATTTGCTATTAGGGATGCAACGATTACAGATGTCTGATTATAGATTATAGTAGAGGAATAAATCACAGTTTCACAATTATGACGGTTATTATGCATTTATTTATTTTAAAACTACTAGTTTTGTAAATCACATGAAAACTTCTTATATTTTAAAGTGTTATTTATTGCGGCTCAGTAACTAAATAATACAGCACAAAAAAAACAAAAAAAACAAACAATAGTCCATTTCTTATTGGACTTAAAAATATGTGAAAAAAGTTTTTGGTATTTCAACATAAGTAATAATTTTACACTGAAAATGAATAAATAAATAAATAAATTAATTAATTAATAAATAAATAAATAAATAAATAGTATTTGTCTAATGTAAATCTAAGCTACATTGACTAAGTATTTCCCTTTTAAAGAGAACAAATGTAGTCAATAGCTACTGAACCTCTGTCTGAAAGGCAATTTTGATAACTACATCACAAATTATTTGGTATTTTTCATTTTGTATTTTTATTCTCTTAGGAGTAGAAATGTCTATTTTCCATACAAATTATGAAGCTGCCCGGTCAGTTCTTGTCACGTGACTCGCTATGCGCTCGCATCATTCTTTCAACTAGGTGCGCGTGGAAAGCGTGCACGCATCGTGCTGGTTGCGCACCAAGTGCACGTCATTCCCAATATGCATGCAAGAAAAGAAATAACAATCTTGTTCGTAAAAAAGACATGACATGTGACTGGCGCTTAGTTAATAGCCTCAGCTATAGCTATAGTTAATCCAGTCAGACTCCCTAGATTTTCGTGATTCCACAATCACTGAATCCAAAGCAAAATCAACAAAATGTCGCAAATTTTTCAGATCCAGAAAAATTCTTAATTTAACACAAAATAATCGCAAAAAAAATTAATCTACTAAAACATCCAATTCCAAACCATATTATCAAATTATATTAATTTCAGTTTGCAATTAATTGTTTTACATGACTTATAGCAGTAAGCAGATGCGGATGAAGTGCGAGTGATTTACATGTGAAGTCAATGCAAAGATTGGATTAGGCATCCTGTGGCGCGAATTGGCCGTTTTGTGCGTTTTATGCGCTTCAGACTGCAAAAGATAGTTGGAAACATCTATCAAATGGAGCAGTGGAGCAGACAGAAAAGCAAGCAGCTTACAGTGATGGAGTATAGTTCAAGGATGACGATCCCTGGACCTGACCGAATTGAAGGACATTATTTGTGCTTTACATGTATGGCTGGTATTATGGTGTGCGTAAAATCGATAAATGTTTTCGTTGAACTCTTTCCCTGCAGTTAACAAGAGAAAATGCTTCCCTGCCACTGACGAGTTTTACAGCAATCCATGTTTATGTGTATTACGCTAGGGGGAGCCCTAAGTCATGTTCTGAGTGAGGTACATGATGTCAGTGAAATCTGAGAGAAAGTAAGATCGTGGATAAAAATAAGAGTTATACAACCTTCCTTTGGCTTAATCCCTACTGTTTTAGATCTGTTTAAGATCTTGTCTTTACAAGAGACCAAAATAAAGAAGCTCTATTTTTATGATTTGTGTCATTGTCATGGTGTCAGATTGCACATCTAACATAGTAGGCTACCTAATATGGTAAATAACATTTGTATTTTTTTTTAATCACAAAATTGTCCGCAATTTTTTGGGAATTACCGCCATAAAAATCAGGCAATTTATTTAGCAAAAAAAATAAATCACAAAACAAATCAGACTGGGGTCTGTCCAGTGTGTGTAGAAGCTTGGAACTTTAGCGCAGAGTTGGCATAACTTTGTTTAGATGCACCAGTTTTGTTCCTTGCAGAAACACGGTGTTGAGAAGCCTTTACGATTAATTAACCGTGACGAATTAAAGCGAGGTTAAGAGTGAAATCGGTTAATTGTTGCATCCCTATTTGCTATCAGCAAGCACACACTAATAAAAGTGTTTGTACAGACTTCCCTTCAAATAAACACATTGATGATTTGCTATCCACACGTTTTAAAGTATACCTCGAGCATCTAAACGGATTTGGGGCCGCTGGTTATACACCGTAATGAGTATAGATTTATTTGTAAATGTCTGGCGCATCTGAACAGCCCCCAAGAACATCGCCAACAGCTCGAGTTTTGAAATGGCAAACAAAGTCATTCACACTAATAGAAGCATTGGGCTGCAGAGACTTGGCTTCTGTAGGTTTATCGACCTAAAGAAAGTAATCTGTGTGCTGTTGAAGTCTGATCGTGATGCTGTTTGGATGACACTGGCTCCTCTGTAAGGCTGCTCTGCTTTCAAGGTCGGTGCGAGAGCTCCAAATGAAACCCACACATATTAACAGCCTGACACAAAGAAAGTAAAGGGAACTGGATTCCCTCCAGCATACGTAATGCATAAAACAGGAAAAAGAAAACAAGTGTGTCTGGAAAACCTTTGGAGATTTTTTTATTTTACTATAACAGGAAAATTAAAGGTGCAATGGGTCATTGTCTTCAGAAAGAGTTTTTGTTATGCTGGTTGAAAGTCCCTTCACATCTTGAGAGCAAACATTAAACTGTGAGGTAGAAATGTAATTATTATGCGTTTTAATATTCTGTGGAAGGTGTAGGACTGAGAAAAGTTCATCCAATCAAAATGTTTGGTCCGAGCTTCACGATATGCTGTCCTTCCTGCCTGTCAAAATATGTAAGTGCATACCAAGGATTGCGTCATCAGCCTGGTTCAGACAGAGAATGCCAGGCAATCATCAACATATCTTCTTTTTTTCTTAAATTCGGTATTGGAATTACTTACTTTACTATAGGTTGTTTGCAATCACGTGGTTCTGGTCACGCATGAAATTCAAATGGAGGGCAGGAAGTAAAAAAACTGAATGGGAGACAGAGGAAACTTCGTATTTTTGTGATTTATATCATAAATCCAAGGAAATACAAATAGAAAATAATAGAGGTCTGAACCTACACTAGTCTCACGGTTCGGTTACGATTATCATGCCATCAATTCGGTTCGATCCGATATCTCGATGCATCACAGCGCACTGACGATGCTTTCCATACACAATTATATTTTACTTCACAGCACAAGAAAAACATATATATATATATATTTATATACTATTTGTAATCCTATTTTGTCCTTTAATACAAACAGTCAGAACTGGACCTTTAAATACTGAAGTACATGCAAAGAACAACATGAGCATTTATAGCAAGTAAACAAAGGTAAATATCCCGTTCGCTTTATGAGCCCTGTCGAGTGAGTTTTTTCTTACACTCCTATGATTGGTCATGCGCTCAACAAAAAGGGCTGAGATTGGCTCTAACGCTCTGGTGCTGTTCACCGATGATAAACACTGATAAACGTTAAAAACTCGCTCTGCAGACACGCCTGTGTCTGGATGCTCAAGTATCGCTATAACAGCCTAGAGGAGAGGAAATGCCATGCCAGCAGGTCAAACAGGCCACAGAGTGTGTGTGTGAGAGAGAGAGAAATAGAGTTTCCTTTCATTTTTATTTCATTTTCAGCCAGTTACTTGAACTTTCCCCCTTTATGAGCAAAAACTTTTGGAAATCTATAAAAGCTCTTCGGCCTTTCTTATTTTGGTCAATTTACACAATTATAAACCAGATAAAACAAACATTTTGACGTTCTGATAGTGATTCCTACGTAGAATCACCACTTCCTTCCAGTTATGATCTATTATGAACCGATACCAAATTGTCATCGGTAGCATCGAAGAAACAATTGACTTTGAAACGTCTACTATCAGGATAACGTTAGCATTTAACGTTATGTCTTCTATTGCACTTAACATAAGTTTATCCCAAATTAAGAACTGCAATGAATATTTACGTATCCAAAAGTGTTCCAAAAACATTTCTTTAGAACACATTAAAAAGATATTTTGAGGAAAGTTGATAAATCGTTCCCACTGACTTTTCATATCTGGCTACCAACATTTTTCTGAATATCTTTTTTCTTGTTCAACAAAAGAAACTCCTAAGTGGATGGCGAGTAAATTGGCTATTTTTTTTACTCTTAAGTGAACTATCCCTTTAAAAGAGGTGAAGAGGAGTTCAGAAGAGATGTTCCCAACACTAATTATGAGCTTAAAGTGCCTTTTCAAGTCATTTTAATGATTAAAATGTTCAGCGTCCATCTTCAAAGGTTTACTGAGTGTTTCAGCTCAAAGGAAATGACATCAAGGATGTACAAACGAGAGAAACACTTGAGAAATGGGGGTACATTTTCACAACATGTACATGTTTTACAAGTTTAAATAATTCTTCTGAAATGCAAACTGAAACAAGATCATGCTGCATAAATGAATACACCAAGGTCCAAAATATATTCAATGTTCATCGCATTCTTGATCAGTGATGCATTCAGATTTAGACAAAAAGTGAAGGTCTGTAAGACAGCACCTTATCTGCAATTGAACAATGTTTAGACTTAAGCTGAATCACAGTGAAGCCCTTCACAAAGACACGTCTCATCTGAAGATGTGCACTCGTGCAGAGAACCTTTGTTCACACTGCTGGAGTCACGAAATAAAAACACGCAGCACTTTCACATGTGGTTGACTGAGCTTTATATCTAAAAAAAAAAAAACGAATGCCTTGGATACTCTGAATTCATCACTATAATTTAGCCTTTTCAAATGAATTCAAATAAAACAAAGAGTAAATAATTAATTGCTAATTCTAAATAAGAACTTTCCACGAATTCATCAAACACACTAATAACATCACAGCCCACATTTAATGATGAAATACTAAAATCTTGACATGAACTAATAAAATCATGAAGGTCACATTACTAAAGTTACACTAGTGCTCAAAAGTTTGTGGTTCTATTTTATTTCTTTAATTTAGTCTAAACTAATATAGCTCAGTTTATAAATATTTTAATAAACTATATAAACAAGTTTAGACTAAACTATATTCAAATCATATTAGCAATAATAATACTCAAATAAAAATACACTCCAAAAATTATTTTTGTTGCTTGTTCAAACTACTTGTGTAAAATGAGCTGAAGCAGCACAATTCTTGAGGTTTTCTGGGACAACTTGATTGTTTTATGTCCAATACACTTAAATTGGATTTATAAAAACAGATAAGTAAACTCAATCGATTTGTGTTATTTTCTATATTTGTATACCTTTTTTAAAATGTAAATTATTTCTGTTATTTCAAAGCTGTATTTTCGTCATCATTCCTCCCGTCTTCAATGCCAAACGATCCTTCAAAAATACTTCTTTTTTCAAAAAATTATTATTGCTCATTGTTAATTTTAAAGCCAGTTGTGCTGCTTCATATGTTTGCAGAAAACACAATATTTCGTTTTCAGGATTCTCAAGTTAGTAAATCTCAAATAAATAGGATCTCAAAGTCTAAAGACACAGCAATTTCATTCATTCATTCAGCTTAGTCCCTTATTTATCATGGGTTGACACAGCGTAATGAACCGCCAACTACTCCAGCATATGTTTTACACAGCGGACGCCCTTCCAGCTGCAACCCAGTACTGGTAAACACCCATACTACTCGCATTCACACACACACACACACACACACACACACACACACACACACACACACACACACTCATACACTAAGGCCAATTTTGTTTGTACAATTCACCTATACCGCATGTCTTTGGACTGTGGGGGAAACCAGAGCACCTGGAGGAAATCCACGCCAACACGGGGAGAACAGGCAAACTCCACACGGAAACACCAACTGGTCCAGTCGGTACTCGAACCAGCAACCTTCTAGCTGTGATGCGACAGTGCTAACCACTAAGCCACCATGCTGACGGAAACAGCATTTATTTGAAATAAACATAAGAAATAAAATGTGCTAACACTCCATTTTGATCAATTTAAAACTTCCTCACAACATTCAAAAACTCTACTCAACAACTCTTTTGTTGTTGAAAGGAGCTGAAATATCATGCTTTATGTTGTTGGAACAAAAAAGGCACATTAGTGCAGATTTTCACAGTAACCACAACATGTCAAAGCTATTTTTTTATGTCATACCCTTCTATGACTATGTTTATGCCCAGAATCAGCTTTAGCTATTTCCAAAATGTAACTAGAAAAGTTGGTTAAAATTATTTTCTAAAAACTTTAGAGCTAAATTTGACTAAAACACTTCTAAAGGTATCAACATTATCATTTTATAGTTTTTAATTAATTGAAATTGAATCGAAATTGCATTTCGGACATGCACGATTTTCCCGCAGTATGGTATTTAAACCAATCATAACACAGCGCACCTAAACAGATCACGAGAACAGGACACTGAATAGTCTGCGTATACAGGGATGATGCTTCAGCACAGGAGGACTTGGTTCCAAAAAAGTCAACATCTGTGGTATGGGATTAAGCTACTTTGGATAGAGGATATTGCATCTAAAAGTACGTGGAAAGCATGGGCAGGCACTTTTTTCCAGAGGTTTCAGTACAGCGTAACCGCTACTACGTCATCGGGTGGGCGTGGCCTATCTGTGAATTTGAATAGGTCACGGATCATGCGCAGATTGTGTAAACAGCTGTTTGTTTCAGATACCTGTACGCAATCGCAGGGGTTTCGTGTCCAATGCCTTTTATATGCAGTACTTTGAAATAGCTGTCCTGATCGCAGGTGTTTCATGTGAAGTTAGTTTATCTTATATTAAACAAAGTAAGATACCTGTCAGATTACATTAATAATGTTAGAACTTAAGATACTGATCCCAGGGGTTTTGTGTCAAATACTTTATACATCATATACAGTACCATCAGATACCTGTCCTGATGCCTGGTGTTTCATGTATGATCACTTTTATATTAGTTAACATCAGATACCTGTCCTGATCTCAGGTGTTTCATGTATGATCACTTTTATATTATATACATTAACATCAGATACCTGTCCTGATCTCAGGTGTTTCATGTATGATCATTTTGAATTTGTTAACATCAGATGCCTGTCCTGATCTGAGGTGTTTCATGTATGATCACTTTTATTGTATTTAACATCAGACACCTGTCCTGATCCCTGGTGTTTCATGTATGATCACTTTTATATTATATACATTAACATCAGATACCTGTCCTGATCTCAGGTGTTTCATGTATGATCATTTTGAATTTGTTAACATCAGATACCTGTCCTGATCTGAGGTGTTTCATGTATGATCACTTTTATTGTATTTAACATCAGATACCTGTCCTGATCCCTGGTGTTTCATGTATGATCACTTTTATATTATATACATTAACATCAGATACCCGTCCTGAACCCAGGTGTTTCGCGTCTGATAGTTATTCTATTATATACAGTAACATCAGATACCTGTCCTGAACCCAGATGTTTTGTGTATGATGACTTTAATTAAAAATAGAAAATAAATATGTTCGGTTATTTAACTAAGATCGAGTAAGAAAAATTAACCACAGTTTCTT
Organism: Danio aesculapii; assembly: GCF_903798145.1. Lineage (NCBI taxonomy): Eukaryota > Metazoa > Chordata > Actinopteri > Cypriniformes > Danionidae > Danio > Danio aesculapii. Next base: position 24,670,751 of record NC_079453.1, on the reverse strand, counting down.
ACAGAAAAATGTGGTATTTATTTGCTTAAACAGGACTGATTACCATATTTTAAACTACAAAAACACGGTTAATCTAATGTACCACAACCATTATTATTATTATTTTGTGGTTTACCATGGAAGTACAAAAGCCCCTAGACTTTATAGTTAACATTCAAACAGAGTAAAACAGAGTAAAATGTGGTCGGCTGTTTTTGCTAATGAAATCATTAAAATATAACATTATAAAAACAAAAAATAACCTGTATTTTTTTTCCTTCATTATCCACCGCGGAAGGTTTTTATTCATCGGAGCTAATGTTTGAAATGACTGCGCAAAAAAAACACCTATAATGCGCATGATCTTTTTTAAAGGGGGCGTTTCCCAAACACCGACCGAGCCACGGCCATTTTACGTTGTGGTAATGAAACGCCTGCAATCTAGTGCATGCCAGAAAGCATGAGCGCATTGCATTTTCAACATGCTTTGTGGTTGCTCCTTTGTCGCTGCTCGGTGAGCATCAACCATTTTCTCAGAGGATGATAACCCAACAAATCATTGCTGCAGTTCCAACACAAGTTTTATGTATGGGGAGAATTAAAAAGCACTAGGTATTCGGGTGTCTTCTGTTTGTCTGTGGGAACCAAAATGTGTATATTCCACATGAAGCTGATTGGTCAGTTCTTGTTACGTGACTCGCGGTGCGGCATTCTGAAAAGCTGAATTTAAAGTTTGTCTGAAAATAGATGTTTTCAGCTGGGTGAGCCTGGCATACATGGCGTGCCGCTCTCAATATGTGCACCCAATACACTCGCCTCCATAGGAAATAATGGACTTGTGCGTGCAAAAAACTTGATATGTGAACGGCCTATTTCACGACAGCGTCACAAAGAGGTCTATGATCTATGCATGACAAAACAAATGTGTGAACACACACACGCAACTACTTCTGATAAATGGTTAAGCAGAACATCGGGGCCTAACTTGAGTTAGACGGTGCGCGCGCACTCACACATACACACACACACACACACACATTTGTTTTGCCATAGGTTTGTTCTAGAGGCAATTTTTTTTACAGCTTTAGGTGATTTTTATTTTATTTCATGTCTGTTTTAGAGCCATGTTACAGGTCTTTGATAAATATCTACTCGTTTTTCTTTTGAAATATATTTCAGATTCACACTGAGCTGAAACAAACAACACAATTCTTGAGGTTTTTGGGACAACTTAATTGTTTCATGTTCAATCCACCTAAATTTGTAAGAATAGATAAGTAAAGTCAATCGATTTGTGTTGGGACAACATCAAGGAATTGTGTAGAACCCTGCATTTTTTTTAGTGTAGTAACATTATTTGATTGTTACATGAATGTATTTCCTATATATGAATACCTTTCTTAAATGCAAATTATTTCTGTTATGGAAAAGCTGTATTTTCCTCATCATTGTCTTCAGTATCAGATGATCCTTCAAAAATCCTTCTAAAAAGATGATCTGCTAAAAAACATTCTCCATTATTCCTCAATGTTAATGTTAAAGTCAGATGAGCTGCTTCGTTTGTTTGCAGAAAACATGATATTTGGGTTTCAGGATTCTCAAATCTAGTAAATAAATATCAAATCAAAAAAGGATCTCAAAGTCTTAAGAAACAGTATCTTCATTCATTCATTCGGTTTAGTCCCTTATTTATCAGGGGTCACCACACTGTAATCTGTAAACACAGATTCAGTCTGTCTATGAAAAAATTGTGATTAAAATCGAAATTGAAATATTCTTCAAGAAAATCATGATAGGTTTTTTTTGCCCAAATCACACAGCCCTAATTACAGTCTACTAAAATATGTATAATTGACATTAACATGATAAATACTACTGTAAATTTCCTCCTAATGGTAAAAAATGTAAATGATAGTCCTGTCTGACATCTCGCATAAATGACTTCCCAATGATTTTTAAACAGAAATGTGTGTTTTGTTCCAACATCAAGATTTATCCATTGTGATTTGTTATTCAAGCACTAGTTTAAAGTAAAACTTGAGACTCACCTGAGGTTTCCTGTCTTAGAGAAGGGATCTATGCATTCATCTCTGGACAAGATCCGATGAGAGAAGAGCTTCTTTTCTGGGTCTAAAAAACCTTTTGAAGAAAGAAAAAGCCTGGTATGAGTAAGAGAAATAGTGAAACAATTACTTTCATTTCTTTTCAAGGTAAAGCATCATTTATGGCTGGAAGCGGAGCTGTAATCTCTGTAGTTTCGCTTGGACATTACTAAGACTATTTACAGCATAATAAAATGGAAAAACAGGGAAAAAAATAATGCACTTCTTTTGTGTTTTCAAAATTGCACCGCTGACACGCTTTCACTCTCCAGCATGAGCTATTCACCGAAATCAAGACTTTAATTCTGAATTTTTCTTGCTTTATCCACTTCTGATTGTGTCTATGTGAAATTGCTGGACATGGTTTTGTGGGAAGTTCTGACGACGAGATACCGAACACTGGATAAAAATATAAACGGAAGTTCACACAATAAAAGAAGGTCTTGTTCAAGGAAACCGGGAAATCTGGGGGATCTGCTGTGCTGAAGAGATCCAGAAAAATCTTACTTGAACTAAAAGCAGACTGTATAAACTCCACACATACCAACAAATTAAATTTAGAATACTGAAAAAACTATACTGTATATCGCATACATTTCCTTTTTTAATAGCACATGCAAATGTAAGAAATATTTTGCACTATTTTTTTAATATAAATGAAAGTTGTTAACATCATGCTTCATCCCACTTTCATAAATACATCTTTGTACACACAAAAACATGATTTAGCATATTTAATATTTAACACACACACATACATGTATACACATACATACACATACACACACCCACATATATACATATTCACACAATTGAAATCAGAATTATTGGCCATCCTAAATTATTAACCCCCATGTATATTTTTTCCCCAATTTCTGTTTAACAGAGAAAAGATTGTTTAACATTTCAAGATACTAGTATTCAGCTTAAATTGTCATTTAAAGGCTTAACTAGGTTAATTAGGTTAACTAGGGTAATTAGGCAAGCCATTGTATAACGATGGTTTGTTCTGTAGACAATAGAGTAAAAATATTGCTAAAGGGGGCTAATAATATAGACATTAAATTTTATTTTTTATTTAAAAACTGCTTTTATTCTAGCAAAAAAAAAAAAAGACTTTCTCCAGAAGAAATAATATTATAGGAAATACTGTGAAATTCTTTGCTCTGTAAAACAGTAACTTGGGAAATATTTGAGTTTGTGTGTGTGTCAAATTAATGTTAACATTTTTATTACTGTTTTCTTAAATGTCAATTTGTTAATGTTTTGTTTGACTGCAATGATTTGATATAAGATACAAACCAGAGCAGTAATATATTGTGTAAACTGTTTTGCATGCATATAGATTTTGAATAGTAATTTATTCCAACTTCAAAGCTGGATTTTCAGAATCATTACCCCAGTCTTTACTATCAGAAGAAATCATTATGATATGTTGATAACCTGTAAGCAATTATTAGTATAAAATTATCACAATGCACTGAATGCAGCTTTTACAAATGCGTTATGTCAGTTGCTAAAGTTGCATATACTTCAGTCGAAAAGTAAACGTAAAAGTCTCTACAAAGAAAACTGCTGAAAATGCATAAAGAATACTTAAAATTGTTCCCTGCAAATAAAAATACACTAAATATATTAAGAACTACGCTGAACTACAATTTAATATCAACCAAAAGAGCAAACCTCAAATAAACCATCATAATATAAAGCTAAATGTAAATGTAATATAAAGTTGAACCAATAGTTTCAAGAAAAAAAATGGTATATCACCCCATAATATTTAGTTTGCATTGTAAAAATTGTGTGCAGCTGGATTTAGAAATTTTGCAATTGCATTCAGAAATGATGTTAAATAGGCTGGTCTGAAACAAACCTAAAAGTTGAAACATTCTAAAAAAAAAAAAAAAAAATCTTGTTGCCCTTACTGCATAACAAATCTTTTAAAAGTAAGAATCTCCTAAACAGTACAACAGGGAAAATACATTAAAAAGAATAAAAAACATTGATCAAAAACAAGTCTAAAACAAACAGAAAATACAGAATCACTGACTATAAACTTCAAGCCTAAACTAATGGATTTCGAGTGACACCGAACTAGTGGCTTTTGCACAAGGCAAACACTCACATATGCAAAATGAGCACATTCCTGCATGTTAGGCTTCCCTGTCATTAACTGCATTATAGAAAAGTGGCTTTGGATGATAAAAAATATATATATATAAAAAAAAAAGTCACAACATCTTTTCAGATTATAAACAAAAACACAAATTTCTGAAAATGCAGCAATCACTAAAAGTCGGATTCGGATGTTCTTGGACCAGTGAGTTTTCAATAATAAAAGCTCTGAATGAAATGAAAGAAGGAATGCATCACTCATGTCTTATCCTTATACATTCTAGCTTGCATATAGTTTAGTTTTGTACTTCGTTGTCCTTTGCAGGAAATTTGTTTTGGACTCGAGCTGCACATTTGTTTTGGACACTGTAGTCCACATACACAATAGACACATAACACAAAACATTAACAATACCAACAACAAGACATTTACAAATACCATCAAGGTATAAATAAATTATAGATGACTTCAATAAAAACGTGGAAAGTGGAAAATCCCTGAACTGATTTTCTTTACTGGTCATTTAGCAGACATTTTATGACAACAAGAAACAAGAATGGCCAAATAGCGGGAGAATCCAAACTTTAGCCTATTAGCAAGCCTACTATTTACATATTGGTTGTTTATTAGTACTTATGAAGTACATACTCAGCATGATCATATTCTATATCTATAATACTATCAATACCTAAACTTAACTGCTATTTACATATTTTTACACGTACTGTCAATTTGTTGTAATAAAAATGCAAACACAGCAAACATTGCACCCTTCCACAACCTCCAAATGCTTAGAAAATGAACAAATACTGCCACCTGGTGTCATAGTAAAAGAACAACATGATCTCTCAGTCACCAGGCCAAGAAAGGGGAAAAAACCTCATGAGTGCTCAGAAAAAATACATTTGTAACTTTCCTCAAGGTCTGAAGCATCATTCATGTTTTACAGCATAAATGGAATAGAAGAAATCTTTTCACAAATCTGCCATTCAAAAAAAGTCTGCCACATGACAGTAATGTACCTGCAATAGTGTGAGCGTACAAACGGCTGCCGAAGGTGAAGACGTGCAGCTCAAAGAGTTTGGCGATCTTTTCTAGAAAGTCTTTGCAGTGAGGTCTCAGTCGTGTGTGAAGCATAGGTTCCCCTCGTCCTAGCTGGAAATGAAAGATTCCCTGAAGAAAAATATAAACAAGATCAAGAAATGATCAACTTAATTAGAAAACGATACAATATAGAGACTAACATAAGAATATTAGTTTAGACACTTTAGAATAACGGTCCATTAGATAATATTAGTTAATATATTAACATTAACTAAGCATGAATAATCTTGTAAAACATTTATTAATCATAGTTCAACATATACTAATGCATTATTAAAATTCAAACATAGTTAATGCAAAGGGAACAAACATGAACTAACATTATTGAACTTAAATAACATTAAAGTTAACAAAGATGAAAGAATCTTGTAATAAATGGGATTGTTTGTTGATGTTAATAAACACATTAACTAAAGGACCATTATTTTTTTATTTTTGAAAATGTTACTGTTTGGGTTTTGTAAGATTAAGGTTTATTAATTTCAAAAAGAATTATCTTATACTCAGCAAGGCTATATTTATGATTTTGAATACTGTAAAAAGAGTAACAAAACTATTACCTTTATCAAACATTACCATTTGAAATGACCATTTCTGTTTTTGGTATATTTTAAAATATAATATATAATTCATTCTGGTGATGTCAAAGATAAATTCAGCATCATTACTCCAGTCTTCTTGTTTAATATAATTCTTTGAAAATAAATACTGCAGGGGTCTATGAAAAATATTTTTTAAAGTAAAAAAAGGTTAACAATTGATTTAATAAATCAGAAATCAATAAATTAAGTAAAACAGTAATTTAACAAAATTGAAAAACAAAAACTGTTTTTTTTTTCAAATATTTTAATCAATTAAAATTCTAAACAAATTTAATACAAACTAATACAAATTAGTACAATTAATACAAAATTAAACAACGTTTACATACGATTTAAATAAACTGTATGACATAGAAATGAAAAAATAAATTCAACTGATGTTTAAATAAATATGTACAAGTTAAATTGTATGACAAAGTAATGAAATAAGTAAATAAATGTGTGATCAGATGAACTGAATACACTATATTACATATAAAAAAAATAATAATGTAACTCAGAAATCTCCCAATAATACTTTAATAAAAAAATAATAACCCATTTATAAAATTTATTTCTCAGGGTATACACTGGATGTTTATATGTGTACTATATATACTGTAAACACGCACTTTACAGAGTCCTTCAAACATTTACAATTTATATAGTCATTTAAAAGACTGAAAACAGCAGAAATAAAATAAAATAATAAAATAAAATACATTTTATTTTTTAAAGCATATCGTATTTGAATTTGTATTATTTAAATGGCAAAATGTGAATACAATTTTTTTGTTTATTTAAAAAAATTATAGTCCAAAGCAGATATGGGACGATAACCGTTTTCAATGTATACCGTGGTTTGGAAAAGTCAAGGTTTTAAAACTGACCAAATTTTCTGCTATACCATTCCTATGGAATATGCAAGGATTTTTTTTACATTTTGTTTTTAGTTCTTTAGGACAACAGTATCTCCAGCAGAAAAATATGAAAATCTGAGTTTTTGAAACTAATGAAGACAGCAGAAGTCAATGACTCATTTGAATTATTTAGCCTGACATGTTTACTGCTCCAAAATATTTTAAAAGTTTAATAAATAAAATATATTGTGTTCAAAGTGGAAAAAAGTTAGTTTTTTACCTAGACATTTAAAAAGAATATATTTTAGAGCAGTAATCACAATTTCATAAAACCATGATACTTTTATCCAAGTTTATCATACCGTCAGAATCTTATACCAGCCCATGCCTAGTCCAAAGGTTAATGCAGTGAAATATGTAATGATTTGTCTTATTTGGATGGCAAAATTTAAGGTACACTGTGACTAATGCTATCATCTCAGATAACACGTTTGATCGAATACCCAGAATCAGTCTTAGTTTGTCTTTGTTGAATCATTTCTTTTTTTAAAGAAAGTCTTAACCCAATTTTCTTTAAAGCAAAAAAGCAAGAATACACATGCTTATCTATACTCCTGCATTTCAGTCTGTCAGGTGCCTTTTCCACAGAAATATATATTCTTGGAAAAAGCTTTAGAAAACAACACGCTGACAATGATTCTAATAGCAGACATAACACAGTCTGCGAACAAACCATTTGAGCCTCTGATAGCGCAGTTAATGGTCTGGTAATCGTGCGGTATTAAGATCTGAAATACTTTTTTGTTTGAGCTGATCTATTGAGCGAACGCAAGATGAAAGCGTCTTCACGCCTACGAGAAGAATGAATCAAAAAAATGGAAGATTACAGAGAGAGAAAAAAGCAAGATGTGAAGTCATTTAAAAGGACTCAATCAATGCTCTGCTGCATTTAGGCTCTTCAAAGCCACAGTAACACCCACAGCAGCTCCGCTTCAATGAAATATGCAAATGAGATCACCAAGAAGTAAGAAAGAATACTGTACGTCTCTCTATATGTTGTTGTTTTTTTTGCCAACATCAAACAGAATGAAGGAATTGTGGATAAATCTGTTGAAAACATCAAAGCTGTACACTGATAATGGATTAAAGCAGTGGCTTAAAAACAAAATAAGGGCATAAAGAAATCAATAAAAATAAAAGTAATATACACTGTAAAAATGCTGGATTCCACACAATTCCTTCATGTTGTCCCAACACAAACTGACTAAGTTAACTTAATCATTTTTACCAATTTAAATGGACTGAACATATAACAATTAACTTGTCTCCAAAACTTTTTAGGAATTGCTTCAACTCATTTTAAATAAGTAGTTAGAACAAACAGCAAAGTCATTTTCTGAGTGTATGCTACTATAATAATGCTCAGAATGACATCACTAACGAATATTTCTAAACAATCTGTGAAGCACATAAATAATGATTTTAATTGTTCATGATTTTTTTTTAATTAAGCCTAGTTCACACTACAGGATTTTAAGCCTGATTTGAGCCAGACTTGGAAGTTAACGAGATTGCTGACAGATCGGGCTGTGATCAGGAAAATATCTGGGGGTGCTCGGCAGTCTTTATGTGTGAACTACTGAACAACACATCAAAGAGGCTCGCTGACGCGTCGCCGACACCTCGCAAACGAAAATTCAATATCTAGCATGCTGAATATTCCAGAGCAGTCGGCCGACTCGACCCCACGTGTGGTCAGATGTAGGGATGAGCTGCAGCCATTGAGAGAGTATTTCAGCATGAGCTGAATGGCCATTGTGCTCAGGAGCACAACAGAAACGTTTGTGATTGGCCAGAATGGCCATCGATGCACTTCATTCTGTGTTAACACAGACACGAGAGTGGGCTATATTAACAGTGGAACTAGAATTCTGTAACTATTAAAATTGCCATACAGGTCATTCTGACCGTTCTCATACAAGACAGCGTATTGTCACGTAATATTTACATTCAAAGCTTCTATTGAGATATTAAAATTAAGTTTTGAATGTCTGTCGTCATATTTTATAACACCATTACCCTAATACTAGTATTATCTTTTTGGTAATACAACCTATAAATATGTAGTTAAGATACTAGAAAGCGCAAAGGTCTGGGCCTCACTTTCATTTTCACTTTCAAACAGGAGCTGACGGCTCCTCCCTCAAAATTTCATTGGCTGTGGTTTAGTAGCTTGATTGAGCTGTTGGGGAAGGAGTTGTTGTCAGATCATGTAATGTGTGACCCACTCTTGTGGATCATTTACGTTGTGTCGCGTAGTGTGAAGACCACAGTGGTTAAAAGACACAAAATCAAGTCATGCAGTGTGAACGCCACAGCGATCTGCCGATGTTTAAGTCATGTAGTGTGAACTAGGCTTTAGTCTCATTTAAAACTTCAGGGTCACATTGTAAAAAATTATTTTCTTACTTAGAGTTTTTTGTCTTATTTCTGGTCCAAAGTTTTAGTACAAATATCTAAAAATTCTTAAATCAAGAAGAGTTTTCTAGACAAGCAAACATTGTCTTGTTTTCAGAAATAATATGCCAAAATTAAGTGAGTTTTTCTTTAAAACAAGAAAAATAATCTGCCAATGGGGTAAGCAAAATAATCTTGTTTTTTCTTTTGACATAGCTGACCCAATTGGCAGATTATTTTGCTTGTTTAAAAGAAAAACTCAATTGGGTCAGCTATGTCAAAAGAAAAAACAGGATAATTTTTCTTACTGCATTGGCAGATTATTTTGCTTGTTTTAAGGAAAAACTCACTTATTACTGGCATATTATTTCTGAAAACAAGACAATATGTTTTGCTTGAAAATGCTTCTTGATATAAAATTTTAGATATTTGGACAAGAAAGAAGACAAAACATCGAAGTAAGAAAAGCATTTTTTTGCCGTACAGTTTACAGTCTATTTTTTCTTTAGTAAAAGGTATATGCAGGAATCCTAAAGGTAATTTCAATACCTTTTTAAGATTTTTTAAAGACCTTCTCAGAATATTTTAAGACCTCATCGCCACTTCAAGTTCTAATCAGTATCAACCCTTTAACTTCATAAACAGTTGTTGTTAAACACTTGTAGTTAAATAAATCAATGGAGCACAACCATGCAACAGAACTTAGATAAGCTCGGAAGAAACAAAGCTTGAAAGAATAAATTATGTAGTTGTTTTCAGCGAAAGGCTTCAGCCACTGTTTAAACTCGTCTTTCTCCCATCAGGAGTACGTAAACTTACTTGCGCCGTCTGTTGCGCTCTATGCTTGCACTACATGTGGAGAGCGTCACATCACCTTCCCAAGCTTGTCGCAAATTACGTGACCTCACCAGGACGGAGGAGCTTGGCCGGACACGCCCCGGCCCAAACCAATCGTGTGGATCAAGCATGCTGTTGTAATTCTTTCACATTATTTTTACAGTTCAGTTTTAGCGATCTTTATGTTCAAAATTGCACTCTCTTCTCAGTGCACTTAGACACATTGACGTCATTTGGAACACAGTCGTGGCTCATGGCGAAAGACCTATTATTTAAAAGCGGAATTTATGTTACGTCTCCAAAAGCTTGTGAAAACAAAAAACATAGCATCCGTTAATTCTTTTAATTTATAGTAGGTTATTTATTAAGTATCTGTACTGTATGACATGGGCCTGTTGGTTAGAACATTTCTACAGTCGTTTACATGGGTCAAATTCTAAAAGTAGACTTTTCCAAAAAGAAAAAAAAAAAAACAATAATAATCGTCATTATCATTAATATTACTAATATTATTATTATATTATGATTTTTTTTTCATTTCCTAATGAATAATAAATATTAAATTTCAATTCTTAATAAATAGCCTCATTATTTGTTTATTTATATGATTTATATATGAGATTAGAATACGTGTTAGCTGTAAGTGATTTTATGCATTAGAATAGAATATGTCATATTCTCAATAATATTTGTAAAGGAAACACAGACCCTATATGTGCTGTTTACATATATTTCAATTAATATGGGAAACGAATGCATGTTTTTACCAAAACTAATATTGTTTTTTTTTTTTTTTTTATGCGTGTAAAACAATATAATTTGCACAAAAAATTATGGGGTTCTTCTCTAAGGAAGTTGTTACTCCACCCGGTTAAAAGCATCATTATGGGCATTTTACGTTATAACTGAAGTGGATCAAATGATGGATCTGCGACAGAGAAACTAGGGGTTTTGGGAAACACTCGTCACTACATTGTTCTTTTCCCAAACGATGCATCATACTATGATAGTTCAGTTGTTCAGTTGTTTGGGAAACGCACCTCAGACCGTTGTTTTGAACTGCATAACGTAATTTCCCTCCAGCGTACAGAACTAACTCCGATAGACTCAGGATTTAAAAAGTTTTGATTCTGCATTTTTGGCAGAAGCCCTTTCAGATCATTTACTTTAATCATTACTTTTAATGAGACTTTTAACCAGCACAACAAAAAAAGTTTCTGAGGACAATCACCTACTGCGCAATTAATATGGTCTTGCAAAATTGCATCTTATCAAATTTTTCCAAAGGTAGAGTATTATGAAGTGTTTAACTGGTACCTTGTTGGACATTCGCTGGCAGTTCTGCTCAGTGGTGTGGATCAGCGTTTGGTCCAGATCCACCATCAGCACTAACTTCCTGTTCCTGTGAAGTCTTTGCTGGTCCTCTCGGCCAATCTGCTCCGCTTGCTGCTCACAGAAGAGAGAGATAAGAAAGAAAAATACTGATTATTATCATTTATTAATACTGTTTTATCCTAAGATGTTAACTGTTATATGTACAGTTTATTGTGATTTTTTACAAGTTATTTAACCTTTACTATATTTATTCATTGATTTTCTTTCTGCTTAGTCCCTTTATTAATTAGGGGTCACCACAGCGGAATGAACCACCAACTTATCCAGCATATGTTTTACGCGGATAATGATTTATGCGGATGCCCTTCCAGCCGCAACCCATCAATGGGAAACACCCAAACACTCTCATTCACACACATACACAACGGACAATTTAGCACCCGGAGGAAACCCACACGAACAGGAGAACATGCAAACTCCATACAGAAATGCCAACTGACCCAGCCGAGGGTCAAACCAGTGACCTTGCTGTGAGGCGACATTGTTACCCGCTGCGCCACCACACCACCCCTTTACTACATATATATATTTTGTAATATTTTTATACAATTTATTTTGAACAATTTGAACGTATAAGAACCTGGAAAACACATTTAATCAGCTAAGTTTAATGATTGTTTTTTATCCATTCAGCCAATCTCCAGGTTTGACAAGAGCACTTTTAGCTTAGCTTAGCATAAATCATTAAATTTAATTAGACCATTAGCATTTCGACCAAGATCAAGGAGCTTTGCTTTTATCATGGCTGTAGCCAGCATGGTAACAGTGCTGCGTAATATCATTACACACACTGTGGTCACTGTAACAGTTAACAAACAGAACCAATGTACTGATACACACCATTTACTCTCATTCAAGTGGTTCTAAACCCTTATGAAGTTCTTTCTTCTGTTGAATACAAAAATACTATGGAAGTCAATGTTTTTTTTATTTATTTTTTTATTTAAATGTTCTGTTTATCTTCCTTTATGTTCAACAGAAGAAACAAGTGGAAGATGAGTAAATGATTTTTGAAATTGTTAAAGGTAAATTGATAATTTGGTGTATTTTTGTCTGTTTAGCACAAAACAGTTTAAGTTGTACAGAATGAAGTTCTTTTTGGCCCATTTACATGAATCATTCTGCTGTGACGACCCCTGATTAATAAAGGGACTAAGCCGAAAAGAAAATGAATGAATGAATGAATGAATGCATGCATATGTTGCAAAAAAACTACAACATAGCGTTTCCTCAAATATAATTACTAGTGGTGTAACAGATCAGAAATCTTACGGTTCGGATCACACTACGGTTTTTGAGTCACGGATCGGACCGTTTTTTGGATCAGCAAAAAAATTAAATATAAAATGGAGGTGACATGTCATTTGGTTTCCATTAATACAAAAAAATTACTACAAAAACCATTTGTCGCTACCTATTGGTTACACAATGTAATTGCTATAACATTCACCAGCGTCAAGTTCCATTAAACGGTGATTTTAATCTTTACCATAAACATCAGTATCTGAACTATAAACTGTTCTCCCAGTACTTCTTTGTTATTTAATTGTTTGTAAGGGACTAAAAAGTGTAAAAACTTGTGGCAGGCCAATATCGGCATTAACGTGCTGCGTTAAAGCGAGACTTTTATCGCAAGCTATGATGACTTTCACCTTGATATTTTAGCGCGGATGTCTACCTGCGTACATGTAAGAGTTTTCTGTAATTTTGGGTGACTTTAACTGCAGTTCGGCAGTTCCACTTTCACTCATAAACATTTCATTTATGCCCCCGTGACAAACTGGGGTATTAGATGTAAACAAGGAGTAAGGAATGGTGAGAGTGTTATGGAATTTAATAACGCACGCCGAATGGAAAGAAAAAAACTTCCACATTTTGCAATGTGTGTGTGTGTGTGTGTGCGGTCCTTTACTGATAGACGCGTTTGTGGATCTTGTCTGAAATTATGGCGAAAAGTCCTACATGACGGTAATAGTTTGATTGCGGTGTTTACTTCAATTATGCCACTAATATCTGCATACTCCACGTCTTAATTGCATTTCTAAAGATATGACTTTAGGTAAGCAAAAATTGCTGTTTCAAGCTTATGTAGGCCTACAGTTCAAAATTCATGTTTAACTGAATAAACAGTAAGTAAACACAAGTACATCTTATTGAACATAATTTATTTTCTTCATCAATTATCATAGTAGAACAGTTTCTCAAGCAGTTTGTAATGCATTTTAGAAACAATAGATGAGCCCCTGGTCTAATGTGCCACCTGGCTTGAGAAACCCGTTCTTGACACTTTGGTAGCACACATATTCTGAATGCCTTCGGCAGAATTCAAATGAGCCATTTTAATCTAGATTAATTCCAAGATTACAGTGAGATTAATCTAGATTTAAAAAATTATTCTATGGCCTTTAGTAAAAACTGAATCGCTCTCAATTAAATGCAGCTTTGAATGCAGCACTTCCAAGGATTAATAATCATATGTAAATCATTATCATTTATCATTCATGTTGCGCGGGTTTGAATAGAGATCCCGATCTTTTAATGTTTAATTGTGCAGCTTTATACTGAATGCATTCATGCAGGCTAAACCAACAGTGACAGAAAACACCTTTAATTAATAACCTACGAAAGCCTTCAAGTCTCATCACAACATTTTCCGTCATCATTATATTTTACATGAAAGCCAAAATGCTTTCATCCACGTGATTTGAATGACGCAGGGGGTCTCTCTCTGATACTCTCTCTGCAATTGTTATAATAGTTGGATTAACTACAAGTTCAAAAAAAGTTATTAATTCGCAGGTCATGTGCGTTCCGAACTGTGGGTTGTGATCGGTACGGATCACGGATCAACCATGATCAGTTACTCTTCTAATAATTACCAATGTTAAATGAGCCGTTTAATTCACTGTATTAAGCACCTACATTATTTTCCATTATTCAATTTTCAAATACTTTTTTTTGCAAATCAAATCTGTAATATTGGAATTCACATTACTACTGACTATTACTCATGTATTAATGACCTAATGTTGGAAAAAAAAAATGCACATTAAAATTTATTACAGCATCTCAAAAAATGAGCAACAATCTATGTAGTTTGTTTTATTTTTAATCTGTAAACTTGTTTTTAGAAAATATCTTGCTGTCTGTATGAAAATGTGTTAGAAAAGTTGGCTTGTGTTTTCATAAGATAACAAAAGTACAAATTAGCTTTTAGCAACCACAGTATCTTATCCCTGTAATTAGAGATTGTTTCTGGAAACCACACTTAAAATGTAGCTTAATTAATGGTGAATGAGTGAAAGAGAGGCATTCTTTGCAAAAGCAAGTTGCTGTATTACTTCACATAGCAAACTTCACGTGAAGAGACGAACTGCACAATTCTATTATCATTTCAAATATATTCAAGTACACATTTATTTGTTATACAAATTTCCATTACTTTTTCAAAACATTTTGGGTTTAATTGTTTTTCCAAAACTTTTCCAGGCCTAAAATATGCCTTGTCAAAATTTCATGACTTTCCCAGGTTTTCCAGGGCTGTATGAACCCTGTACGAAATAATTTTTTTATGAATCCCAATTAGCAAAAGAAAATATGGAAAAAATACTACTATCAACGATGCTCGACAACTGGCCCCAATATTCCACTTTGTTACAGTCTTCCCCTATATGAATCTCCATCCGCAGAGGTGTCAGACTTCAGGCACTCACCTCTGAGCTGACCATCAGCTCGGGGACACTGTGCACCATGGAAACGGTCGCGGTAGAGATGGGCGCCTGCTGCTTTCCGTTCTTGCTCTGCATTCTGGAAAGCAGAGAAATAGAAGAGCATCTTCAGCACCATCTAGTTAATTCAACTCTCTACCAGAAATGTCTCTAAGAGCAGAGACAAGTGGAAAAAACATGGTAAGACAATAATAGCTTTACAGACGTCATTTGCTTTTTTTCGTCAAAACAATTCTGAACAGGAGAAAAACACAGGAATACATCGACTCACTGAGTTAAATCCTGGCCACATTCTGCACACAAGCCCTTCATTACAATGGGATGACTGCATTCTTCCACCTTGGCTATCACAGTTCTGTTAAAAAAGAAGAGAAATATGTGTACAAATAAGCAAAGTCATTTTCAAATGTACAAATATTTGTATACTTTTTATACCCCATAGTATGTACATTCATAAATAGACTGGGAAAATGTGTGAAAAGATGTTCTTCAAACTCCAATGTGAGGGCAATATTTGGCATTTTAATTGCTTTTACAAATACAATAACTTTCAGGTGACAAAATTAAATAAATAAATAAAAACTTGACCAACATTTCTAATGCATGCAGCACCCTCTACTGTTAATGAGCATTTTTTATACATTTTTTATACATATTTTTTCTAATTACTAGCCAGTCATAGATGATTATTGGAAGAATTCTGGTGCCATCTCACTGATTTGTGATGTTTTGGGTTAACAGTATTGAATTCTCTACTATGCATGGATTGATAAACGTTTTCAAGGTATACCGCGGTTTGGAAAATCAGAGTATTGAATACGCCAAAATGTTCTGCTAAACCGTTCCTACTGTATATGTAAAACAGGGTTTAATGCTAAGGATTTTTTCACTGGCTCACTTGGGCCACTGGTTCAGATTTATACTTGCCCCGCCAAACTTTTTACTGGTACCACCAAAAAAGAAAAAAGTTAATAGCTACAGTTGAAATCAGAATTATAATTTATTTTATTTTTTAAATATTTGCCAATTGATATTTAACACAGCAAGGAAATTTCCACAGTATGTCTGATAATATTTTTTCTTCTGGAGAAAGTCTTATTTGTTTTATTTCGCCTAGAATAAAAGCAGTTTTTAATTTTTAAAGAGCCCATATTATGGGTTTTTGAAAATGCCCTTCCATGTAGTGTGTAACACAGCTCTAAGTGAAGTGAAATATCCAGCTAAGGCTTAAATCTGTAAGTGTACAGTGTTTAAAACTATTGATTCATCTATAAAAGAGTCGACTCATAGTGCTTCAAACGAGTCGTCTTGATAACGAGTCATTAGGTGTTTCGCGATGACGCAGCCACGAAACACAAGCCTCGCCAGTAGTTATGCGCGCAAACCAGGGAGATTTGAAACCTGCGGCCCCGCCCACTTACACAGAAAAAACACTAGACACACACACACAGACGCCGCCGGTCCAATGAAGTCACGCTGTGCTCAGATGGATAATATTGACAGTCTCTACCCAAAGATGAGTTGTGAACTGTGAAGAATCAGTGGTTGAGGTTTATTCACTAGTGTAAGTAAGTGCGATTAAAATTGTTGCCTCCTTTAACTTGCAAATTATGTATTTATTGTGTTTTGTTACTTGTTAACTTGGTACAGTACACGCGGTTACTCTTTATATTCTCTTATCACATGTAAGCCACTTTAAAAACGCGACGCGTGCCGCTTTGTTTACGGATTTAACGTTAAAGGCTTTTGTGAGCTCGCGTTCCACTGCCGTTTGTCGTTGCTATGGCGATCGTAAGCTAGGAGACAGGAGAGGTATCGATCTCGCTAGTTCTGAGGAGGAACGTGATGTGTTTATGTGTGTGTGTGTGTGTGTGTGTGTGAGAGAGAGAGAGAAAAAGAACAGGTCGAGTTTGTGACGCCTAGGGGCTAGGAGACAGGAGACTCGCGTCGCTTTCCCTAGTTCTTCTGAGGAGCGTTGTGTGTGTGTGTGTGAGAGAGACTCGCGTCGCTTTCCCTAGTTTTTCTGAGGAGCGTTGTGTGTGTGTGTGAGAGAGAGAGAGAGAGAGAGAGAGAGAGAGAGAGAGAGAGAGAGAGAGAGACTCGCGTCGCTTTCCCTAGTTCTTCTGAGGAGCGTTGTGTGTGTGTGAGAGAGAGAGGGAGAGGCTAGGCGACTCGCGTCGATCTCCCCAGTTCTTCTGAGGAGGGTTGTGTGTGTGTGTGTGTGTGTGTGTGTGTGTGTGTGTGTGTGTGTGTGTGTGTGTGTGTGTGTGTGTGAAAAAAGCCTTACACTATGAAGCGCGTGTGCACTGTGACTACTTTTATATAGTTGATTACCAGCTGGGCATTTCACTCTGTCTCGTGCTGAAGCCTGTCACTGTCGACCAATCGCAGCAGGCTGTCATCGGTCCAATCAGCGCAGATTAGCTTCGCGCTGAGGAGGGGGTTGGGAACAAATGAATCGCTGAACGATTCATATGGGAGTCGTTGGGATAATTAGGTAAAAATAAATGCAGATTATAAGACCATAAAAGTGTTTTATGACCTTGCATGCATATTAGACTGTTGTTGGAGACCCTTACAACCTAAATATGACCCTATTTCATGTATAATATGGGCTCTTTAAAAAACATTTTAAGGTTAAAATTATTAGCCCCTTTAAGCTAATATATTTTTTCGATAGTCTACAGAACAAACCATCGTTATACAATAACTTGCCTAACTACCCTATCCTGCCTAGTTAACCTAATTAACCTAGTTAAGCCTTTAAATGTCACTTTAAGCTGTATAAAAGTGTCTTGAAAAATATCTAGTCAAATATTATTTACTGTCATCATGGCAAAAATAAAATAAATCAGTTATTAGAAACTATTAGGTTTAGAAATGTGCTGAAAAAAAATCGTCTCTCTGTTAAACAGAAATTGGGGAAAAAATAAAGAGGGGGCTAATATTTAGGGGGCTAATAATTCTGATTTCAACTGTATTTCTTAGCCACATATTTTAAATAATGTGTCAAAAATAACGTCTGTTAATTTTGAATTTTAATATTTAAAAATATATATATTTCAATGTATTAATAAATTCTAAGTGTTATGGATACAAAAAAAACAGTTTGGAAAAATGTGCAGGTATTTTATTGCAATACTAAATGACTTAACAAAAGGTGGCTTCTTTGCCAAACTGATGACAAACTGCAAAACCTTGCTTCATTTTTTTTGACGTGTTGTACCCACATAAATGTCTGCTTCAGACATTTATGTGGGTAATGTCTCAGACATTTATGAGACATTATCAGACATTAACCTCATAATCTGATGTTGCCGTCTCTTCGGTGTACTGGTTGTTACCAAGTTACAGACAAAAATAACATGCTTGTCAGCACAATAGCCTAGTGGTTAGCGCACTGACATATGGTGCAGAAGCACTTCAGGGCATCCCGAGTTTAAATCCCAGCCTCAAGGACATTTCCCGTCCCTACCTCCTCTCTCTCTCTCTTTCTCTCTATACCACTTCGCTTCCTGTCTGAAATATTGCATTATCCTCTTAATAAAAACAAAAAATAAATCTTATAAAAAATAATAATAACAATAACAACATGCTCACAACATCCAATCAAATAAGAGGAATCGAAAAGGTATATGGTGTTTACAACATCACAGAGAAGGTAGCATTTAAAGGCTTAAAAGCACAAACTATTTTGCGATTCTAAGACTGTATTTCCACGCAATTGACAAATAGTTGCACTGTCACACGCAAATTAAACTTTAGTGACAAAGCAGCGCTGGCCCAATCTGGCCAGTAAACAATCTTGTCTACTGTCCCGAGCATCTCTCACATTGGCCCAGGGCCATCAGGCAGTCCTTATTGTTGAGCCCTTATTGTTTTTAGGACAACAGTATCTCCAGCAGAAAATATATCCAAAGATGTCATTTTACATTGTAAAGAAATCTGTAATTTTGAAACTAATGAAGACAGCAGAAGCCAATGATTCATTTGAATTTATTCAGCCTGACATGTTTACTGATGCTAAATATTTTAAAGGTTTCTCAAAATAAAATATATTGTGTTCAAAGGGGAAAAAAGTTGTTGTTTTTTACTCAGACATTTAAAAATGCTATATTTTAGAGCAGTAATCCCTATACCATTATATTTTTATCCAAGGTTATCATACCGTCAGAATCTTATAATATCGGCAGATGCCTATTTTATACATAAACGCAGATTTTCCTTAATTCCGTTTCATATTTTCAAAATCAGAAGGGACTGAAGATCTTAAATCTCTTATAACTACTGTACAAACATTTAGCATTTTAATAAGATGCATTTTAATAAAGAACTATGTAAGCTTTGTCTGTTTTAATAGTTTGTATTTTGCATATTTAAGCATGTACTGCACTTAATTCAAGTAATACTTTTAAAGTAAAAAATTGTCAAGACGTGATTCCAATAAACATGAAGTAAAGAAAATAACACTGCTACTACTACTACTTCTACTACTACTAATAATACAAATAATGACGACAAAATTCTCATTTCAGTATCAGGGCTGTTTAATCCCACAACTTTAAACTTTTCTTCAACAACCCTGTAGTGCAAAAGACTAACAATAAAGCACGTGGAAATCCTGCACGACGTTGCACGCTTCTCTACCACTACTAACGTTAGACTTTACTGTATTATTCAGACCGCCTCCATGCTTTCAACGACACACCCTCACTCCAAAACTCCGCCCTCTACAACCGTATCAGCCAATCCAAATGCACCAAACTACAACGCACCAAATGACTGACAGACAGAGGACGTTGCCGATTGGCTAAAAAGGGCGGGCCGCTCCCCCAACTCTTGTTTTGCTATGTACACAGAGTTTAGGGGTTATCAGAGCTTATCTCGCAAGATGTAATTCAGTCATGTTTTTCAGTTAATATGAACTTTTATGGCTGTTATAACAACAATCCCGTAGAACATCTTTACGTGATATTAAACATGTTTACACCGGGCGCGTGGAAGTTGAGATGCTGCTGTCACGAGCTCAGCGTGAGCGCCAGTGCGCGTGCCACTTTAGCTTAGCGCGAGCACGCTCATTTCAGAAGCAAAGGCTGGAAATAAAAGCGTAAATGTCAGCCGTTAAATCTGGTCAACGGGGTCATAAAAGCGTGTCTTACCCAGGCGCGATGACCTGTCCGAGCTGACAGCACAGTTCCCGCACAACTCCAGCGCGGTCCGACTTGAGCTTCTTCTCGGGCGCTCTGGACTCGCTTTCGGCGGGGATCGGCGCACATACCGCGATCACGGAGTCAACGTTGACCAGAGCTCCGAGTTTCACCTTCCACTCGAGCAGCCGCAGGGGACGCGCTCCTGCGGGGCAGCGGATCTCCGTCACCTGCACCACGGGGCCCTCTGCTGCCGCACCGCCGCCAGAGTCTGCAGGCTCCTCCATCAGGGCTTTAAACTTCAGTCAGAGAGCCGCAGGAAGCGCTTGAGGAAAGTTAATAAAAGTAGTAAATAGCTGTAAAATAATCCTGAGGCGCGCAGGAAAATGAAGAGATGAAAATGAGCTCTGTTGCAGGACAGGCTGAGGCGCAGGTTCACTCTTCCCGCCCGTAAACAGGAAACACAACTAGGCTGCAGCACGAGCGACACTCTATCCACTTCCGGGAGACTTAATAACGCTCTTCTTTTAAAAAATGCAATCGTTACTTGAGAGTATACTCATTTAGTTTGTAATAAAATAATGACAACATTTATACGCATAAAAAAATTATACTTTACCTAAATATTTAAAAAAATGCTTAATAACTACATTAAACATTTATAGTCAAACTGGTGAAACAGTTACAGTCAAACTGGTGCTTCAGAGAAAATCTGACTTAAGCATTTGTAGCAAACTGTTTTTATGTGTCCCCTCCCCCGTTCGAGACAGGCAAACCCCTGGCTTGTGATGTAATCTGATGAAATATCATCATCACACCATCTGCCTTCCGCTGTCAGGGGATTAGACCGCGCGTCATCGCAACATGTAAACATTTAGCTTCATGTGCGTGATTTCACTTTTGTTTTATTTCGGCTTGAATGTAAAACTTACTGGTTTATTTTTTTTAAAAGTTACCAAAGAGGATTACTCATTTTGCTTTATATTTCATTATTACATCAATCTCAATCCCAAACAGGATTGCACTTGTCCTGTATCCAGAGGCGGACATAGTGATTTGGGTGCCCTAAGCAATTCCAGGTATGGGGCCCTAGCATTAAAACTCAAAACAGTTTCTTTAAATAAATAAATAAAAAAACTTTCTTTATAGATTTTTTTTACTCTCTAGATTCAGGGGTTTGTGTGTGTGTGTGAACTGCATGTTAAAAATATATTAAGTGGAACCTTCTTAATGTAAAATTAAATGCAGTAAATTCACAAAAAAAAAAAAAAAAACCTCACAAGCTATGTACAGTTAATTAGCCAAACTAGTGATTTGTGATTAGATTTTAATATTTGCATGTGTAGTATGGATGGAACGTTCCACTATTCATGGGGGCCCCTGAATAGTAAGTGATAATGTTAAAATCTTAATGGTTATAAACATATTTTAAAACATATGATAGAAAAATTATAAAACCGCTTTAGGATTATTAATATAGGCTTCCTGGCATTGGCCGGGGGCCCCTATTTACCTTACTTGTAAGTCCGCCCCTGCCTATGTACAGTTGATATCAGCCCTCCTGAATTATTAGGCTTCCTGTATATTTTTCCCAGTTTCTGTTTAACAGAGAGAAGACTCATTACTTTACATAACAGTTTTTATTACTAATTTCTAATAACTGAGTTCTTTTATCTTTGCCATGACATTACATATAGGCCCGTAACCAGCCTGGTAAAAGAGGTGGTTCATTTTTTCAAAATCAACTGAACCTTTTTACAGTTATTTGCTTTATTTTCTGCTTAATTATGAGATTTAAATACTGCATTTTAGTGATATTTTAAGTATTATTTTAGCTGCATTAGCTTGTTGGATGGTCAGCATAACCACACTTTTTGATATATCAAAAATATTTCCTAAAGTTGTATAATAAAGAAACGTGAAATACTACTTATTTAAAAGACATTTATTACTTCACATATCATTAGAAATAAATAGAAATCTGATAAAGTTTTAAATAAACAACTGTAGTCTATTTTTATTCATTACGAAATGTTTTATACACATCAAAACATGTGGTTCCGATGACCATCCAACAAGCTAATCCAGCGAAAATAGTGCTTAAAATGTCACTAAAATGCAGTACTTAAATCTCATAATTAAATAGAAAATAAAACGTATAACTGCAAAAAGGTCCACTTTTTGAGAAAAAAGAACCAGCCCTTTCACGGAAAATTTATTAATTTTTTGTTTAAAGGTGAAATAGAACATGTGCTGTTCTGTTGACAAGCTCAAAGAGGGGAAAAGAACATGGACATGTAAAGTAATTTTTTTAGCTTAAAGTGCATAAATGACAATTATACTTGCAAAAATGTAAGTGATTGTGCACAAGTAAGCCATGAGTAAATGAATGTCTTTATTAAACTACCTTTTTTGTTATACATTCCTTTAAATTTACATTTTAAATGTGAAGTTACATTTAAATTTTACAATTGGGGGGTTGGTGTCAAATTAGGTGCCCACCAATGTCAAAAGCAAATCTATGTCCCTGACTTGATGTCAGCCCTCCTGAATTATTGGGCCTCCTGTATATTTTCCCCAGTTTCTGTTTAACAAAGAGAAGACTTTATTCTTTTCATAACAGTTTTTATTACTAATTTCTAATAACTGAGTTCTTTTATCTTTGCCATGACAGTACATACAGGCCCGTAACCAGCCTGGTGAAAGAGGTGGTTAATTTTTCATTTTTGCAGTTAATTTTCACATTTTTGCAGTTATATGCCTCATTTTCTGTTTAAATATGAGATTTAAATACTGCATTTTAGTGATATTTTAAGTATTATTTTTAGCTGGATTAGCTTGTTGGATGGTCAGCATAACCACACTTTTTGATATATCAAAAATATTTCCTAAAGATTTATAATGAAGAAACGTGAAATAATACTTTTTTAAAAGACATTTATTATTTCACATATCATTAGAAAAAATAGGAATCTGATAACGTTTTAAATTAAAAACTGAAGTCTATTGTCATTAATTAGGCAAATAACAAACTGGCCAGCACATTCAACTGTCCTCAGTCAGAATTTGGCTATTTGAATTAAAAAAAATAATAATAATAAAAAATAGTAACAATAATATTGTAGAGCTTCACAATTTTCTAGCCTCTTTTGTAAAAAAAAAAAAGTACATTTTAAAATTCATAGATAACAACAAAAGCCAAAATAGTATTAAAAATCATTTCAATATGATCTGCTTTTGGTGCTTCACACTGTTGTATTGCTAATTTTTTTGTTTCAAGATCAAAGTCCAATATTTAGAATAAAGGTTACCTGTAAAATGTTTTCTCTGTTTAAAAACAATGCAGTAGCGAAAGATGACTTCTCTTACGTCAGATTGTAAAATGAATATCTTGTTAGCATTGGCCAAAAGTGATTAGCTGAGGTCCGAAGCGACAGCCTACAGAGGATTCTGCTTGGCCTTAAAGCGTTTTTGATGGGTTATTTTCACTGTTTATGATGGCATAGCAGTCAATGTAGGACAAATGAGCTCATGTATGGGACAAATTCTGGACATTTGTCAGTGAGGGGTGGGTCTTCCGAACTGATCTATTTTAATATATATTTTCAAGATACTATTATTCGTCTTAAAGTGCAATTTAAAGATTTAACTAGGGAAATTAGGCAAGTCATTGTACAGCCTAACAATGTTTTTTTTTTCTGTAGACAATAAAAAAAAAGTATATATATATATATGGTAATTTTTTTTTTAAGGCGAAATAGAACATGTGCTGTAAATGAATGTCTTTATTAGTCGCATGATAACAACATAAACTTGCTATTACTGAAGTATTTTTTTTCTAAATAATAGTTTTAGCATAACAAAACTATTAAAGCTGTTAAGGTTCAATTGGGCTGAGGACAAGGACAATGACAGAGTTTGTAGATTTGTAAAGTGTTTTTAATAAAGAAAAAAAAAATCTGAACCGAATGAATGACATATTCCTTTATACAGAACAACTCACAGAAATCAACCATCAGTCCATTTTAGAAATTTTTGTGATAAATACGTTTTTATGTTTTATTTCAGGGACAGATAATGTGCATTTCTGGTAGAATGTAGCATATATTGCTTATGGTGGCTAATAATATTGACCTTAAAATGGTTTTAGAATAGTTAAAAACAGCTTTTTTTCTAGCCAAAATAAAAGAAATATGACTTTATCCAGAAGAAAAAAGTTATTGTTTTTAAACAGAGGAAACATTTTACAAGTAACTTTTATTCAAAAACTTGTTTTCTTGAAACAAAAATGGCCAATAAAAAGGTGTGAAGCACCAAAAAGCGGCCCATATTACTTAAAGTGTCTCTGAAATGTAGTATTTAAATCTCATAATAAAATGGAAAATAAAGTGAATAACTGCAAAAAGGTCCACATTTTGAGAAAAAAGAATCACCCCTTACACCAAGCTAGCTGCGGGCCTGTTGCAATGTTATACATCATTTGGGAAATGTTTGAAAAAAAAAACACAGGAAAAATCAGTCTTGGGCCACTATTTTCACCAAAAAAGGTTTAAAGTCAATATTATTTCTATAATGTTCTGTAGCATGCCAATTTTAAATATCAATTTACATTTGTCTCTTATCATAATTGTAATTCTACTGTGAGATTATTGTCCACACAAGGAGTCTGTCAACAGCCAGTGCTCCATACAGAGATCTGATCTGATCATCATCCAGTCTGAAATGACATGAAGAAACAGAATAAAAAAAAAACTGAGACAAACTATATCCAGAGGAACCTTGGCAACTTCTCTAAGATGCTTAAAAATTCTACCGGCAAAGTAACAGTAGTGTTCAATGTTTTAGGAACTTGTGTAAACACCTCAAAACACATGCAAATGATAAATTATAATCCAGACTCAACACTGCATATCCTGTGATGTGACTATTGTGAATGATCACATTGCAATATCAATGCTGAAACGATACATTGCACAATTCTAATATATTTATAATAATAATAATATATTTTTTAACATTTCAAATGTTGATGAACTATTTTACATTTTTAATTTTGTGTTTTTTCTCTAAGCATTAATTAAATTTTGCACTGCAGTGTACTTTTAATCTGGAAACCTTTTGTGCACATTTCTGATCATCTAAATCAGGGGTGCCCAAACTTTTTTGTATGAAGGGCTAAAAACCAAATATCATTGGTTTTATGGACCTTCAGCCGTGGACCGAAGGTAATATACCAAACTATATTACATTAAAGTAGTCATGGGCAATTTTTTTTCATAAAATTTCAAAATATAAAATAAATTGAAAATATTACTTTAAATCGTATAAATCAGTGATGCCCAAACTAGAGCCCGCGGGCCAAAGTTGGCCCTTTTTATCCTTTGAATTGGCCCACCAGAGGGAAAATGATTGGGAAGGGTTGGGGAATGCCTTTGACAGAGATCCTCATTTAACCTTTTGTTTGTTTGTTTTATTGTTGAGCGACAAAAACACAAACTGAAATTAAATGCTTCAAATAAATATTGTAAATGAATTTTTTTAAAGTGTACGTACTGTCACTTAACCAAGAGGAGTGAAAGCAGAAGACATCAGCGTGCAAATCAAGGCAAAGGAAGGTTCAGCATGACTAGTGTATTCAGTAATGATCTCCGTTGTTTTATAAGTGGAATTTTTTGTATGGTTTTATTATCGTTTTTATGGTTCGTTAAAATAATACACATTTTCGAAAAATTATAATGCATTAGTAAATACGGTTAAGGTATTTTTTTCTATTTATTTTGAGATATTATTAAATTGGGAAATTACCCATGGCAGCCTTAATGTAATAATACAGTTTGCGATGTTTACTTTTGGCCCACAGCACTCAGTCAAACTTGGATTTTGCCCCTTCATTAGAAAAAGTTTGGGCATCCCTGGTATATATGAATGCATTATAGCTTTTTTAATGATATTGTATTGCAATAAAAACATAATCACATTTATAACACAGTGGAGTTCAATGCTGAATACAGTAGTCAAGCAGAATCTACCCTTGACTTGATTTGCATTGTTGGATGACAGTTCAAACAAAATCTGATTCATTTACACTATTAAACTGAAACATTAAATTTCAGTTGGCTTTTAACAATAAAACAAACAAACAAACAAAGAGTTACATTAAATTTTAATTGACAATCTTGAAACCATCCCTATCATTCACTTTTAGAGACAGACTATTAAGAAACAGGTGATTAAGAATGAAAACCTTCATACAGCTGCCCCCTCCCTCAACCCCCCCCCCCCCCCCCCAATTTTAAAATGTCCACTATGCCCCTGAATAACACTAAATTTTAATTGTTCTAATTGCTAATTCCTCCACTTATAACTAATGGGACATTTAATTAAGTTTATTTTAATATACGTTTATATTACATATGTGTTTTGTTTTGTTTTTTTGTAATTCTGTCTTGCATGTTTTAAATATGTACGTTCCCTTTAATTAAAGGCACTCATTAGCATTTTACGTAAACATTTTTTGCTTATTTATTTTGGGGAATCTACATATTATTGTTCAGCACTTTATTGAATTTTACTGCTTATATTTTTACTATAAAAACAATAATATTTGCTGTATATGTTGTGAAAGGTGGAGTACAAGATCTGCAGGTCGCGTCAGACCACTGTCACGTGACTGGCAGACTCTGCAGGCTGTCCAATCAGTGTTCGCGCGTGCGTGATCTTGAAGCGCGAGGAAGTGTCCGAAACAAGGCAAGAAAGACTGCAGCGAGTCACTTATGCTATCGACAGCCCGAGCAGACGCGATACATGGCTGCAGAGACTTTCAGATCGGTAAGGGAATCATTGTTTATTAGTCGCTCACTTTTGCTCTTGCTCTAATGCCTTTCAGTCGAGCAATATGTTGCCTGTGTGCACCTTCTGCTCCCTGATTAGTATAAGTTTTAAGAAGGTCATTTTCCATCCCACAACGCATGAAATAGAAAATATAGACTGTAATCATTCAGTTAAGTGCTAAACCTGAATAGCAGCACTCAAGACCAGAGGGAATGTCAAAGCATTCCTTGTATTGTAAGTTACTGCTGTAAATTAATCCAACTAAATCTGAGGTTTTTGTATACAAGTCTTGGAATAGGATTAGAAAGTTTCAGGTAAGACTGACTACCAGTCTTCTATCTTTCACTTGCTTCCTTTCACTGGCAAAGCATTACCATGGAAGCAATAATGTAAATAGCATGGGTACTACAGTTATTGTTCACTATGGTATCATTCTCATTTAAAGGGAACCCATTATGTCCCATTTACAACATGTAAAATAAGTCTCTGATGTCTCTAGAGTGTGTATGTGAAGCTTCAGCACAAAATATGCCATGAATAATTTTCTATAACTCTTTGAAATGTCCCCTTTTAGGCTTTGAGCCAAATTGTGCTGTTTTGTTGACTGTCGGTTTAAATTCAAACGAGATTGTGGTCTTTTTTTCAAAAGAGGGCGGAGCTACAAATGCCTATGGCTCCGTCTGGAACCGCCTACTACTCAGTAGGTACTACATTTGAATTTAAACGTACTACTTGGCTGTTAGAAAAGTACGTTATATACAGTTTGAATGTGAGAAGTATGAATGGAATTCAGACGTACTAAATCCGCCATTTTGTCATGGTCACGTGACCTACCTGCGTCAGTTGCCTCGCTTCACTCTCATTCATGAATTGTCTCGCGGGGCATCATGGGATAGCACAGTTTGCATGGGATGCGCACTTCAGAATCTCACCAGAAGTAGTAGGGTATTTCTCGCATACTGATTTTCAAATTCTATGTATTCGGACATACTATTCGGCTCACATACTGATTTTAGTGTACTATATTAGTATGGAAATATGCAGTTTCGGACACAGCCTTTAAGTCAGCACAGCGGCAGGACTAAGGTTATCTCTGTGAAAAACTGAACATGTCAAAAGAATTGTCTCAGAAAAGGCAGTGTATGGAGACTACAGTGTTCATTTGTGTATCCTAAAACTTTTATAATCCTCTTAGTCACTGACATAGGGCCCTATCATACACCTGTCGCAATAAGGTGCAAGACGTGTTTCTACGATGTGTTGCTATTTTCAGACCAATGCAACCTTAATTTTCCCATTTTCCGCCACGTTGTTTAAATAGCAAATTCTTTTGCGCCACTTTGTGGACTTGTGAGTGTTCTGGTCTAGAAAAGAGGTGTGTTAAGGTGCATTGTTGGTGAATAGCTATTTTGAGGAACTAAAATAGACTGCGCAATAGACCAGCTGAAAGCAGGTCTAAAGTCCAGCGCAGAGCACATTAGTTGTGCGCCTCGCTTAAGCATTGCTTAAAACACGCAGGATATACAGCAATACGCAAATATAAATATTTTCAACATAAATATAGTTCACGTTCAGTTTATTTATATAGCACATTTCCAACTGCCACTAGGCTGCACAAAGTGCTTTATAGAGGAAAAATTAAACAAATGGTATGGTCATAATAAACAGTAACAGCAATAGACACATAATATGAAAGAGCATAAAAGGTGTAACATAAAAAAGCGGAAAAAATGTTGCCCAATTAAAAGATACTACCACAGTTGACCACTCTGACATGATCGTTTTGATCCCCACCCCCCAACTCCCCCTGAAGGGAAGGACTTATGCGTCAAGAGATGTAAAAAAATGAGTCTTTAATTTAGACTTAAAAATAGGCAGTTATGAAGCCTTTTTTAGTTCTAACGGCAGCACGTTCCAGAGGCGAGGACCTGCTATGGCAAAAGCACGTTCGCCCCTATTTTGAGGTGGGCCTTTGGAATTTTTTATAAAAACTGATCAGTGGAACGCAAGTGTTTGGATTGAGTGTAGACGACAATCAGTTGGGATAAATTATGGGGACCCAGACCATGTAGAGCTTTATACACAAAGAGAAGGTTTTTAAATTTGATTCTTTGTGTCACATGTAGCCAATGGAGAGACCTCAAAATAGGAGTGACATAAAAAACAACTGCCTCCATGCCTTCTTCATCTTGGGTTTTTTTTTTTCAGTTTATTCATGAAAACTTGCTTTTGTATAATGTTATTGTTAGTAGTAGTGTTATTTATTACAGTTTATGCATATTTATGTTTGTTTAATGCTTAGATTTGTCCACCTGTCAGGTTTCGGACCATATGGGGCATAGGATGTGTTTGGAAATAACTCCGTTGTTTGATCACACTTAATTATTATTGCTCATTTATTCGTTTGCTGGAAATTAGAACAGAATTTAGAAATAGTTTTAAAACAAATCTTTGCGCTTAAGAAACTAAATTAATGAAGTAGGCTAATAGATGTCTTCAATGGAGTGCGTACAACACCGTTTCCTTATCCACGAAAGAGAGAAAGTGAAAGTAAAGACCAAATGGAGGAGGCTCATTCTTTATCCTTGCACTGCAGATGGTCTGTTTAACTGTTTTCGTGCTAGTGAAGTGTTCAGTTTTTCCTCTTACAAATTCGCTATGTGAAAAACAAATGCGCCATGGCGCAACACAACTGATCTTAAAGGGAATGGGAGATGAGACTCTGGTTTATTCTCAAAACACACCCATAACTCATTAAGAGAATAAGCACAACCCTGTTAGATCATGCGCGGCAGCACAGAGCATATTTTTCCAATCCTTAAAATAGCAAAATATGATTCGGACACGCCCTAAATGCATTATAAGCTTACCCATTTGTTAAGTCGTGACATATGGAATACTGTTTCCAGGTCCAATCGCTGCTCATTTGAATTCAGAAATAATTGAGTATGACCACTTTTTTTTGTCATATCACACATTAAAGTGAATTTTATAAAAAATCATGGTTACACATCAGTCTCTGGACTTGCTGCATCACAGACACACATTTTTTTATGATTTTTGAAAGTATTACATCGCTTTGTAAATATCTATTAATAACATTTGTTGAGTGTCCCCATACAGTTTGATACAGTGCTTGGACCCGAAAGCCACTTCGCGTGACGTCAAGCTTAACAAGTGATTTAGTTAGTACAATTGTAGATGAATACAGTTTAACAAAGATATAAATGAGATAAACCTTGTTATATGGTTTTCTGTGGAATTTAACAGTGTTGAGGTACAGAAATTAGATTAAAATAGCACTGTATAGTGTTCATTGTTTATATAGTAAATAAAATTAATCTTTGTTAAAGCTTCAAACTTTAACTTCTTCATTTGAAATCTTCAGTCACAGGTGTTAAAAACACATCCAAATTCAAATCTTTAGTTATTTTAGAGTTAAAGAAATAGGTCTAAAAAGCTCAAAACATGTTTTCTCACCCCAAGTAGTTCCAAACCTTTTATTTCCATATTTGGAAAATAAACACTATAGAAGTCAATGGTAACAGGTTTTCAGTTTTTTTCAAAAAAGCATTTGTTTAATAGAAGAAAGAAAATCATAAAGGTTTGAAACTAGTAAAAGATGGGTGAATTATGCTAGAATTTTCTTTTTTGAATGAATCATCCCTTTAAATTGTCCGATGACTTCACAAACTGTGGTGCCTGTTTTTTTATTATAATTTATTCATTATTTGTAAGGTCCGAGATGGCGGCGCTTAGACATCGCAAGGCTCAGCGTCTCTCCAGTTTCTGCAGTTTTGCACTATTTTTCCTTCTCATTTCTGGTCTGTTCAAGGAGAACAGTCGTGCCTTTACATTGTACACCCAACAGCAGCTTTTGGATATTGGTCTGTGCTTTTCTGACAGTTTTATCAACAATTACTGCATTTCATTGCCTTCTACTTGTACATGTGTAATGACAATAAAGTTAAATCTGATCTAATCCCAACTTGGCATTGCTGATCCATATGACCGTTTCAGATTCACACATTGGGATATCAATTCTGAAACGATATATAGTGCAAGACAGTTCCAGTCTTGCAAATGTGCTTTCATTCGTAGACTGTCATCTGATACCATGGCGCAGTCACAGTACTTTTGTTAGGGTTACTATAGTGTTTTGGCTGGAAACTGTTGTTACCAGAAACATTTTTGAAACAGCAGTGATTGATTTTGGAAGTCTGGGACAGAAGATCTCAGTTTGCAACACAACATCACAGGACATTGCTGACTTGTGCACTTGGAAAAAAAAAACAAGAATAAAAACCATCACACAAGTTGCATTACAAAAACCATAAATGGTCAGCCATAAAACCAGCACATTTTAATAGTTTATAGTGGGTTTTAGAACATAAACAATTAAGCTGTAGTGAATTTTAACATGCCACCAATTTAAATTACAAGTAGAGACCCACAGACACCATTTCAGTTTCCTTCAAAACCACAGCCAATTTGTATTATCATTCAGCAAGATGGCTGTTTTCTATTGAATGAGTGGCTTTTGTTTATCATACTCTATAGAGACCTTTAAACGGGAGCACATCCCTGACCTGTCCACAAATCATCCCCCGTCTCGGGAAAGACATTCTGTTCCCTGCTTGTCTAAACATTCCCACATTTCCAACATGACCTCGGTGAGAAGCTCTTGTGTTAAAGTGTATGAAAACACACTTCACAGATAATTTCAGAGCTATTTTTACATGCTGACCCATGTAAAAGTGATGGGTTTTTTTTGTACAAACAGACCCCACAGTTTGCTTGGACCTTCAGAATTTGTTCACTTTATGTCAATTGTAGACCTGCCAATGATCAATAATACAATACATCATGATAATGAACATGCACGATATTGTTTTAGTCGGCACTTTCAACAACTACTATTAATATATATATATATATATATATATATATATATATATATATATATATATATATATATATATATATATATATATATATATATATATATATATATATATATATATATATAATTATTATTAAACAGTGAGCAAGCATTTATTATTTAAACTTTTCAATTGCCCATAAGAGTATTCGGATTGTTGTATTCACATTGGTAATTTGAAGGCTTATTAGACTTTGCTGTTTATTTTTAGACATTTTCATATGTGATCTCACCTACAGCATGCCTGGGATTAGGGCTGGGGGATTGGGCCATAAAAGCAAAATCTCGATTAACTGAACATTTTAATTCGATTACTATTAATGAAGAATTATTTTATTTATTTATTTTTTTGCCCTCATAGTTCACTGACAAGTTTGTACAGTAAATATGTTCACATTACAAGTGAGAGATTTCTGAACGAAGGTTGCATTACTTGATTTTAAAATAATTGAAGGAAACACACACAATCTACCATCTATGATTATTCACTGAACATCAAAGTTGAACAACTGAAATTAAAACACACATCGCCTGAAACCAACAGTCACTTTTTTCTTATAAAAGAAATAACTCACACTTTTGGAAACAAAAAAAATTATTATCAATGTTTTTCATAATAAAAATAGTAAATAAGAACTCTTGCTTTTAAATAAAACTCTTGCAAATGCTGTAAATATACATATTATTTTATATTATAAATTCTATAATATTTTAAGCAGTGCATTTCTTGCATTTTCTGTAAACAAATATTTTCATGTAAATAATAATTCTAAGGTCATGGAAAATATGCCGTCTCAAGGCATCTCTGGCTCAGCTTTCAATCGTCGTCAATGTAGTGCAAAGTAAGGCTCAAGAAAAGGTCCTATCTAACCAGAGATCAGATGGGGCTGCAAAAGTATTAATCAGCCTTAGCAGAGCGGGGTCCCGTGACTCCACATGTGGTAGAAAAAAGTAATTTGAAAAAATCCTCCTGGAAAAATTAGATCGATTATAGGTTCTGAATGTCAATTTCGATTAATCGCCCATTTCTGAGATGATATTAGATTTTTAAATGTCAATTGTTCATTAAAACACCTTAAAAAACAGTTTTAGATTTTTATCTTATATATTATCATTATTATTATTTATGTATTTTACCTTGTGTATTTATTGCTGTTGATGACTTTTAATTGTTAGAATATTTTTATAATTATAGAGAAGTGGTGTTTATAAAATGTGGTAAACTTGATCTGTTTTTTTCCCCATGACATAGCCATAGAAGCTGAAATGGCAATAAAATGAAAACTCTGTTCATTAACACTTTACAGTAAGACCCCATTTTTTAAAAATCTTTAATTATACTAAACTATGAAAACTACTTTAAGCAGTTTTTTTTATTTCAACCCCAAATCAGAAAAATTTGAGACATTCTGGAAAATGCAAATAAAAAAACAAAGACTTTGACTTGTTTCATTGCAGACAATATAAACACAAAATATTTCATGTTTAGTTGGGTCAACACTTCATTTGTAAATATACATCCTTCCCTGTCCTTCAGACCTGCAATACATTCCAAAAAAAGTTGGGACAACATTTTAGGGCTAGTAATCAGTAGGGCCAGAAAGAATCTGTGGACATTTTTTGCTGAGAATTTTGTAAAAAATCTGTGGATTTATGCGAAATAATTTTGGGAGTATCAAAACTAAAAACTTAATATTTGAAATGAAAAAATAATAACTTTTTAACTTTTATGTTTACAATGCAAATCCATCTAGATCCACTCATACAAAGCAAGTAAACAAAGCAAGTCTCTCATACAATATATCTACTAAAAGACAGAAAATATGACTTTACAAACTTTATTTTAAATAAATTAAAGTTACACTTTTTATATTAGTCATTAACATTACTGAAAATAATTTAAACTGAATAAATATAAATTTCCACAAGTAAATAAAAGGACTGAATGATGGGCTAAAAATCGGCAGATTTCTGTGCACGCAGATTCCGCGTGGGCCTAGTATTCAGGTAAATTGGTTTAATGATGTAATTTGTAACAGGTGATGTCAACAGGTGATTGTAATTACTGTATGATTTGGTACTAAAGCAGCATTCAAGAAAGGGCTAGTCCTTTAGGAACAAAGATTGGCAGAGGATTGCCAGTTTGCCAACAAATATGTGAGAAAATTATTGAAATGTTTAAAAATAATGTTCTTCAAAGAAAGATAGGAAGACATTTGGATATTTTACCTTCAACAGTACATAACATAATTGAAAGATTCAAGGAATCTGGAGGAATTTCAGTGCATGAAGGACAAGTGCGTAAGCCTAACCTGAACAACCAGGATCTCCAATACATAGTTACATCCACAAAGGCCAGTTAAAACTGTACTGTGCCAAAAGGAAGCCGTTAACGGTGTCCTGAAGTGCCATTAACTTCTCTGGGCTTGGAGGCATCTGGAATGGACCATCACAAGGTGGAAATGTGTACTGTGGTCAGATGAATCAGTATTTTGGGTGTTTTTGGCATAAATGGACTCTGTGTGCTCCGGAACAAAAAAAGGATCATCCAGACTGTTACCAGCAACAAATCTAAAAGCCAGGTTCTATTGTAGAATGGGGTTATGTCAGTGCCCTTGACAAAGATAACTTCCACCTCTGTGAGGGCACCATTAATGCTGAAAAGTTCATAGAGATTTTGGAGCACAATATGCTGCTTCTTTTCCAGGGAAGCCCATACATATTTCAATAAGACAATGCAATGCCACATTCTGCGCACATTACAATGTCCTGGCTATGGGAAAGAAGATACAGGTACTTGACTGGCCTGTCTGCAGTCCCAAACAGTCTCCAACAGAGAATGTCTGATGCATTTTGAAGAGCAAAATGCCACAAAGTCCTCGTACTGTTGCTCAAATTATGACTTGTTTGCAGGAAGAATGGGGAAAAGTACACCTAAAACGCTTCTTCGGCTCTTCAACTTTTTTTGAAATGTGTTACAAGAACCAAAATCACTCCTTTTTTTATTTGTGTTTTCTATACTGTCCCAACTTTTTCTGATTTGGGGTTGTAGGTGATGATGTTATATTTAATAACTCATCAATCAAATTTCACAATGTTTTTTTTTTTATGTAATAGAGCTAATAACCAGTAGAATTCAGTAACACATGTTTTGATCCTCTGTATTAGCAGAAATAGTCTGGCATTAGCCTGTTTGTTCTTTTATACATGCAGTTAGATACAAAAGCAAACGTTATAAGTGCTGTGAACAAATACTCCTATTCAGTGTTGTCAAAGGATTTATCTAATGAAAACCATCTCTGGCAGGTGTTTCTAACAGTCTTTGTAAATTACCTAAAAGTTGCCGCCCAGCTACAAATCCTGTCTGGTCTTGATGTGTAATGAATTGCATCACAGGATTCAGCCTTACTGCCAAGACCTTGGCTAATATCTTCTAATCATTTGTGGTTAATTGCGATAATAACCGGTTGTTTTCTCATACACATCTTTCAAGATTTCATGTTTGTGTAATAACTATTCAATTATAAATCCACTGGAATCAGGTGCTTTTCCACTTCACTTTTTTTAATCCCTTGCCCAGTCTCCATTGTTAATATGGGTTGTCCTGTCATCAATACATCAACCTTTTACACTATACAGGAACATTAGCTCAATAATTTTGATGATGCGGTATTTATTGCAATCATTCTTAAATAAACGAACATCTCCAATATTTGATAAAGATAATGTATAATAAAATCGAAAATAAATTTTATAAAATGTAAACCTTGAGCATGAAAAGTATCTGTGCTTTGAAAGTGTTGATGCCTAATTGCATTATTATTCTGTATTATAATCTATAAACAGTGGAATAAAAAGGTCTTAAAATGACTATAACATATTGCAATCATTTATGTGACGATATATCACACAACTAAATGACGGGCCTAGATATAGGTTGTTCAAGATATGGCTTCTTTGACTTCATGCAGCACCGCATGATTCGCCTGAAGCCTGACAAAAGCAAATCATTCTGGTTAAAAAAATTTGTCCGACTTTAATCGGCGCTGCAGCCATTTTGCAATCACTCACATGTGCCGTCAAGGAACCGCAGGAGCAAAACGAGAGCAGGCGCTCAGGTCAGCCTCTGTTATTGCTCTAAACAGGCTGCGAAAGCCTTTGATGACACTTTATTCTCATTGGTCTGATTCTATGATGACAAGGATGATGTGTGTTACCTGATTTATTTATTGATTTATTACATGTTTATATATTAACTAATCTTCATATTGTATAGACCATTTCAATGTGGAGATGTCATTGGCCCATGAACATTGCTTGTTATCAAACTATTTCATAACTGTAACTAAGGCAATTCAAACATATCTCAATGTTAAAACGGCTATCATAACATTATTTATCAATATGTGGCTCTTTTTGGGAAGCTACAGAAATAAAAAATGTGAAACAGGAAATACGTTGGGACCTTTGTTTTTGTTTAAATCCCCCAAAATGGTCTATATTGAATATTTTAATATGTACAAAAACATTAACATTTTTTAAAAATTATGCTATCTAAATATGTTCTTATTGTATACAAATAAAGACATTATATATTTATTAAATGGTATAAAACATGTTATATACACAAACGATATTGAAAAAAGAAGTTTATTTTTAAAGAGATGAAATATAGGAAGTTTTGTTTTGGTGTGTTCAGCACATTACTGAACGCACACAGTGTCTGACTTGACTGCAGTCTCTCACTTAATTTAACATAATTATCAAATTAATTTAAAAGAGATTTAAAAAGAACAAGTTTTAGAGCAGTAATCACAACACCGTTGTATTTTCATCCAAAGTTATCCCATCATCAGAATCTTACACCGGCCCATGCCTAAGTGAGACCGCGGCTTTATTCAAAGGAAACAATGAACACTAGGGGCCCTATCTTACACCTGGCGCAAAAAGACGTGTTTGCCGCAATGTGTTGCTATTTTCAGACCAGCGCAAATTTTCACGTTTTGCACCACATTGTTTAAATTGCAAATCCATTTGCACCACATTGTGGACTCATGGGTTTTCTGGTTTAGAAAAGAGGTGTGTAGAAAAAAGAAGGTGCATTGTTGGCGAATAGCTGTTTTGAATAGCTGAAAGTAGGTCTAACGTCCAGCGCAGAGCGTTAGTTGTGCACCTATGCAGGTCCAAACACTTACACATTGCTTAATACACACAGGATGTAAAGCAATACACAAATATATTTACATATGAAAAAGGATTAAAATATTACAAAATTTTATTTTCTACATAAATATAAAACCACTGCTTCCGTGCCTTTATTTCGTGTGGGCTTTTTTAATGTTTATTCATGATAACTTGCTTTTGTATAATGTTATTGTTAGTAGTAGTGTTATTTATTACAGTTTATGCATATTTATGTTTGTTTTATGCTTAGATTTGTCCACCTGTTTTGGACCATATGGGACATAGGATGTGTTTGGAAGTAACTCTGTTGTTTGATCACACTTCATTATTACTGCTCATTTATTCGTTTGCTGGAAATTAGAACTGAATTTAGAAATAGTTTTAAACAAATCGTTGCGCTTAAGAAACTAAATTAATGAAGTAGGCTAATGGCTGTCTTCAATGGAGTGCGTATAAACACGTTTCCTTATCCACGAAAGAGAGAAAGTGAAAGTAAAGCCCAAATGGAGGAGGCTCATACTTTATCCTTGCACTGCAGATGGTCTGTTTAACTTTATTCTCGCTAGTGAAGTGTTCAGTTTTTACACTTACTAAGTCTGCCATTTAAATAACAAATGCACCATGGCGCAACGCAACTGACTCTTAAAGGGAATGAGAGATGAGATGAGGGAATGAGAGATGGTTTATTCTCAAAACACACCCATAACTCATTAAGAGAATAAGCACAACCCTGTTAGACCGGCGGTGCAGAGCGTATTTTTCCATCCTTAAAATAGCAATAGTGGATTCGGACATGCCCTTAATGCTTTTGCGCCCTGCGTTTTAGACTTTGAGCCTAGATCGTTAATTTTTTATTTAAAAAATTTTTTTTAATTGTAAAAAAAAACACTTGAAATTTAGCATGAAAATACACTTTTTTTTTTTCATTTTAACTCTTCACCCCCTCCCTCCCCCAAAGCATCCAGATTCAGTTGAACAGGTAAATGTATTGTTATACATGGGCTAAGGCAAAGAAAAACATATACTGTATGCCACATAAAAAAATACACATATATCAATCAATTAACTAATAGCGTGAGAGGTATTTGCTTGTGCCATTGTATAGTTATGATCCAAAAATTGTATAAACAGATCCCAAATTGTATGGTACTCCTTTAATTTGCCCTTTATACTGTAGGTGATTCTTTCCAGTGCAATGTACCGTGTCAAATCTTTCAGCCAGTGATCAATCGATGGACTTTCTATGTTCTTCCAATAGAGTGCTATCAAACGCCTTGCAATAACAAGACACATATCAATCGTTTTAGTTTTATAACCTGGTAATGACAAACTTATTGGGAATAAACCCAACGCACATATTTCAGGTGTAACTGGAATTGGTTTTAAAATAATTGAGGAGATTAATGTTATTACGTTTTGCCAGAAAATCTTAATCACCTCACTCGGATACAATGAAAGAATGTTCCTTTATGTTTTTGGCATTTGAAACGTATATCTGGGATGTTTGGGTTAATTGTGTTCAGTTTTTCAGGCGTGATATAGGTGCGCATTGCCCAGTTATATTGGATCATTTTAAATCTAGTATTAATTGACAGTTCTGGGCTTTAACACATATTTGGCTCCATTCTAAAACTGTCAGGTCATATTGTAAATCTGTACACCAATAATCTTTCTTAGATTCTGATGTTTCTTTAGAGCCATTGACTAATTTGCTATAAAACAAGGAAATATAATTTGCGATGGGATTCTGATAAAACATAATTTTTTCTAATTCAGTTTGTGGCGGTCTAGCTAGTGAGTAGTTTTGCTTGACATTAATATAGCTGTGAATTTGTAAGTATTTAAAAAAAGGCATCATTGGGATTTCAAATTTTTCATTATCGTTAATTTTTAGTTGAACTATCTCTTTAAAAAAAAACTCACAAACTGCTTCACAGGGAAAAAAATAGTTGGACAGGATGTGATTTCATCTGTTGAGAATTGATTGGATGTTTGTGCTTTGCTATTTGGTGGATCTAATGTGAGCGAAGGGTGCAAACAAACACGTCATCAAAAGGAAAATGTTGATATTGAAAAGGGTGGCAAGCTATTTTGGTGAGAGAACTTCACTTTGGTCACAAGAACCAAAAAACAATAATAATCCGCAGGTTGATTTACATTTCTAATGGAATATATCATTTATTACATAAGTTTGACTGTTGTTTTTCTTTGGCTTCAGTTAAGGCTGTGTCGGCATCATATGTCTCTGTTGCGGAAATGTCCTCAGCTCATAGCTCCTCAAGTTTTCCATCAGAAGTTCTCCTCCTCAAACAGGTGGGTTTTTATTTCATTTATTCTCTAGGTGAAATAATCTGTTATGTGATATGATCAAGCAACATCTGAGTGTGTGTTCTGTTATTTCAGAGTTGTAAAGAGTCACAGGCTCTTTAGGAAGCTGTTGTTTGGCGTCTCGGTGGGTGTCCCGCTTGTGGTGGGAGTTCAGTATGTGGTCTCGAAGCCGAGAGAGAGGAGGAAGATTAAGATACTGACAGAGGGAGTTGGACGCTTCTGCAGGTAGAAATCTTTTTAATAATAATGTTATATAAAATCAATCATTTATTAGGAAAATAATGATCAAAAGTGGCAGTAAACACTTTTTATGAGGTTACAAAATATATTTATGTAAAGGCTGTTTTTCATTAGTTTTGTTCGTAAAAGGGGCAGCTGTAGCCTCATGGTTAGGAAGTTGGACTTGTAATCAATAGGTTGTAGGTTTGATTCCTAGTCATGGAAGCAATAGCTGCCCACTGCTCCAGGTGTGTGTGTGTGTGCGCTCTCATTCTTCACTCAAAATGTGTGCATGCACTTGTGATGGATGTTAAAAAAAGAGGACCAATTTTGAGTATGGAAACCGTTATATAAACCATAATTGACAAGGCTTCACTTCACTAAAAGAATCCTAAAAAGAACATAATTTTCTACCATGAAAAACTGTTTTCCTTATCGATAATAACAAGAAGTGTTTCTTGAGCATCATAAAATTATATTATAATGATTTCTGACGTTTCATGTGACACTGGACACTGCCGTAATAATGCTGAAAATCTGAGGAATAACTGCATTTTAAAATATGTGAAATGAAAGTTGTTTTAAATTTCAATAATATTTTAGATTGAGTAAATACAGCATTGATGATCAGAATAAACTTTACGCTGTCTGATCAATCTTTTACATGAATTATTGTCATCTGCATAATTTTAGGTCTCTCTACATCGGGCTTATGATATCAGCAGATTACTGGTGGACCTCTAACATTGCTCTGCGTGGCATGGATGAGGTAGGTTTATACTGCTGATTCATTTATTCTGGTTGGGAAATATATTGTCTAAAATCTTGTTTTACCTGTAGATGGCGCTTTTACATCCAAACACATCAGTCAAGCGGATGATTGCATACAACAACATATTCAAATGCATACTTGACTTTTAGTATGAACACGTCGGTCTTGAGTCTTTAGAATATTTACTTTGATTTAAGTTGCATTTATATGGTTTTAGATTCAGTATTTGTTTTACCAGTTATTTTTATTACTAAGAGGTTTGCACAAGAGTTAATGTAAGATGTGAGTTAATGTAAGATGTGAAAGCATTAAACTTTGCTTTGGTCAACACTAGAGGTGTTTTGTTAAGTATATAGTTTTTACAAACTACTGAAACTGCTATTGTTTTCACAAAATAAAAGCTAAACTAAAACAAAGCTGAATTGAACAGAAATTAATTGAACAGAACCTAATTTAAAAAGGAAAAACCATAATTACCTTGGTTTACCCTAATTCCCGTAATTATTCATTGTTGTGTGAAGACTTGCCAACAAAATAGAAGTAAATATAGAATGTGTAACAGTCGGTTTTAATGACACTGTGATCAAATATGGTGGGTTTAGTTGGTTTCAATTGCGACTTTTTTTTCCTCTGTTTTTCATGATGGTCCAAAGTGTAACATTTTTAGCACTTGTGTCAACTAGATTTCCTAGACAAATAGGTGAAGTTGAAAAATGTGCAGTAAATTATGTTTTGTATGCTGTTGGCAGTAATGCTCAATGAAAGATGTTGTAAGACTAAAATGTCTATAAGGATGCTCAAGGGTGAAGTGTTTGTGAATTACCCAAGTTTGAGCATTTCAGCTAGGCAGCTAGCTGTCTGCAACTTTAACATGGTCACCCACTGAAGCTAAGCAGGGCTGCGCCTGGTTAGTACCTGGATGGGAGATCACATGGGAAAACTAGTTTGCTGTCGGAAGTGGTGTTAGTGGGACCAGCTGTGTCGGGCATAACGCCCCTATTGATTGGGACTCTATACTGCTCAGTGAGTGTCGTCTTTCAGATGAGACGTTAAAGCGAGGTCCTGACTCTCCGTGGTCATAAAAAAAAAAAATCCCAAGATGCCCTTCGAAAAGGAGTATGGGTTTAACCCTGGCTAAATTTGCCCAATGGCCTCTGTTCATCATGGCCTCCTAACCATCCCCATATCATAATTGGCTTCATCACTCTGTCTCCTCTCCACCAATCAGCTGGTGTGCGGTCTGGTGATATATGGCTGCCGTCACGTCATCCAGATGGATGCTGCACACTGGTGGTGGATGAGAAGATTCACCCCAAAACTGTGTAAAAGCATTTTGAGTGTCCAGAAAACGCTATATAAATGTAAGGAATTATTCATTTTTAAACAGCATGAGTAATTGAAAGCAAAATAATGTTGTTGTTGTTTTTCCCCAGTTGACTACAGTACATATTGATTTTTGCAGTTGCATATAAAAAGTAATTTGTTTGTTTTTATATGTGGTTTTTATGCCATCTGAACTCTATCTTCGGCAGAGCAGTCCAGAGTTTCTGAAGCTGATGTCAGCGTGTCATCAGAGAGCTGCCAGCAATATGGTGGACGGAGCCATACAGAACGGAGGCTTGTACATTAAGCTGGGACAGGGCCTGTGTGCATTCAACCATCTTCTACCTCCAGAATACATCCAAACCCTACATGTGCTTGAAGACAAAGCTCTCAACAGAAGATACAAAGAGGTGAGAGTTCTCGCAAAACAAGCAAGACAAGTTACGGGTCAGCTGAGCTCTTGCTTCATGCATATTTGCTTTTAGGTGTTTATTGGAAATTTTATAGGTGTGATCGTTGAGTAAATATAAAATCTGTCATATTACCTAAATAGTTTACAGATGTCTTAATTATAATGCAATATAATTGACACTAAAACTTATTTACTTAATTAAAAACTTAATTGACACTAGAATTTATTGTATATACACGCACAGGCCACTTTATTAGGTAAACCTTACTAGTACCGGGTTGGAGCCCCTTTTTCCGTCAGAACTGCCTTAATCCTTTGTAGATTCAACAAGGTATTGGAAGATTCCTCAGATATTTTGGTCTATATTGACATGATAGCATCACACAGTTGCTGCAGATTTGCAGATTTGTCTCCCGTTCCACCACATCCCAAAGGTGCTCTATTGGATTGAGCTCTGGTGACTATGGAGGCCATTTGAGTACAGTGAACTCATTGTCCTGTTCAAGAAACCAGTCTGAGATGATTCACACTTTGACATGGTGTGTTATCCTGCTGGAAGTAGTTAGATGGGTATGCTGTGGTCATAAAGGGATGGACATGGTCAGCGACAATACTCAGGTAGACTGTGGCGTTGACATGATGCTCAATTGGTAATAATAGGCCCAAAGTTTGCCAAGAAAATATCCTCCACACTATTACACCACCACCACCACCAGACTGAACCGTTGATACAAGGCAGAAATTGAGACTCATCAGACCAGGCAATCTCCTATTGTCCAATTTTGGTGAGCCTGTGCCAATTGTAGCCTCAGTTCCCTGTTCTTAGCTGACAGGAGTGACACCAGGTGTGGTCTTCTGCTGCTGTAGCCCATCCGCCTCAAGGTTGGACGTGTTTTGCATTCAGAGATTCTTCTGCATACCTCGGTTGTAACAAGTGGTTATTTGAGTTACTGTTGCCTTTCTATCAGCTCCGACCAGTTTGGCCATTCTCCTCTGACCTCTG
Organism: Danio aesculapii; assembly: GCF_903798145.1. NCBI lineage: Eukaryota > Metazoa > Chordata > Actinopteri > Cypriniformes > Danionidae > Danio > Danio aesculapii. Next base: position 24,627,431 of record NC_079453.1, on the reverse strand, counting down.
GCATCAACAAGGCATTTGTGTCCACAGAACTGCCGTTCACTGGATATTTTCTCGTTTTCTGACCATTCTCTGTAAACCCTAGAGATGGTTGTGGGTGAAAATCCCAGTAGATTAGCAGTTTCTGAAATACTCAGACCAGCCCGTCTGGCACCAACAATCATGCCACATTCAGAGTCACTTAAATCACTTTTATTTCCCATTCGGATGCTCTGTTTGAACTGCAGCAGATCGTCTTGACCATGTCTACATGCCTAAATGCAAAGTTTAGGATTTATATGATTTTGAAGCCTTTTATGCTCACCAAGGATGTATTTAAAATTTTAAACTAATAGTATTGGAATTTTAATTAAGTGTTGGCTAAAGAAAACCTGGAAAGACTTTCTGTCTAGATTTCTATCTACTATATTTGCTTTGTAAGTTTTAAGGTTAAACTTGTTTAACTTGGTTTGTAAGGGCTTAAGTAGTTTTTGAGGATTTCAGTAATAAAATATTTTGTGTCTGTCCATGTTCTGTTACATTGGTATGACAATCTGTAAAGCACTAATAAAAATACATGTGACTCCTTTCGCTGATGTCACTTTCTCTGACGAGAAGACATTGAATAATGTTGTTATTCTTTATTAATTTGTACAAAATGTTCCGGATCCACAAATAGAAGATTTATTATATGGCAATTCTGTTATGATATTTAATTCATCATTTCAGACGATTATCTGGTTTGATGTTAGCATCTTGAGCTAAAGTGCAAAATAGTGAAAAATTTAATTCTGTTAGTCCTAACAACAATTAGAATCAGAATAAAATGTTTCCCATCACATTTTGCATTATTTTTTGTTAATAAAAGATTTGTTTTACTGTAAATGATATATTTGTTGTACGGCTTCAAATGTGGCTGCAATTTTGGAACGAAAAATATTTTAAAAATGGATTTATTCAGGTAACGTCAAAACTTCAAGGAGAATTAAACCAGCAAACTTTTTTTTTTAATTAATCATGATGCATGTTGTTCCAGGTAGATGCTTTATTCCAGGAGGACTTTAACATGACTCCAGATAAAATGTTCAGAACATTTGACTATGAGCCTGTGGCTGCTGCAAGTCTTGCTCAAGTGCACAAAGCTGAACTGCACGATGGGACACCTGTGGCTGTAAAGGTATGTTTAGGGCTGCATGTGATGACTGTTGAGAACATATTATTTATGGGCATTGTAGTTGATCTTTTAATTGGATTAACTTGATATAAGTGTCTAATAATAAGTTGTATTTTCATAAGGTATATTTCATATGGTATGTAATGGTATATTTTGATTAATTGAACTCCTATAGCTAGGGCCAGAAAGAATCTGCAGACGTTTTGCTATCTTTGCAGAGAATTTTGTACAAAATTCGTGGATTAATGCACAATGACTTTGAGAGTATAGAGTAGGGAGTAAGGGGGGGTCGCTTGGTGGTTTTAAACAAATTAAACAAACTTGATTAAACCATTCGAATTACCATGGTTTATCCATAACTTACAGAAGATAAAAATAGTATTTACTAGTTGCATACTTTCGACTTTTTTTTTTTTCCCCTTTGGATGGCGACCTCTGGGGTGTATACATTATATTAATAATATTAATTGTAATATTTAATATTAATAATAGTGTCAGTTGCAGCAGATTGATTTTACAGCACCATGGTAAACTTTGACACCTTTACGGCTACCATTTTTCATTAAAAATAAATTTTAAAAAGTTAATTTTAGTTTAATTTTTTTGAAAAGATTATAAAATCATACACGACTGAAGATAGAATATGATCTTCATGTGACAGTCTCCAAAATTAAACCAATAGTCTTGTGCTGAAAACATTGTGCCCACCAGTCTCATTAGATGAGGTTAATATTAAATTAAACAAATGAATAAAATCACAAAAAAGTGAAAATATGATTTTTAGACTTTTTTGTGTTGTCAATATGCTTGTATTTATACAGTCCTGTTGGTGTGTGTGCAACATTGTGTGTTTATAACCATCCCCAAGGATAGTGGGGGTCGCGAGTCACTGGAATTGTTATTTTGGGGGTCACGGACTCAAATGTTTGTAAACCCCTGTTCTAGAGGAATCAAACTTATGACTTTTTATCAGTGTTGTTATTTGTATGTCTTTTTGCACAATTAATGATTAAGAAATAGTTATGATTGTAAATTAAATATTGAATCTTAGTATAAGTGTTGCCATGAATATAGCCAATGCTGCTGATATGGCATTAAAACATAAATAGATATTAATAAAAAGGTTTACAAATTAAGTTTCATATATTTACTAAAAGACAGAGAACATTACTTAAAGAGCCCATATTATGGGTTTTTGAAAATGCCCTTCCATGTAGTGTGTACCACAGCTCTAAGGGAAGTGAAATATCCAGCTAAGGCTTAAATCTGAAAGTGCACAGTGTTTAAAACTGTTGATTCATCTATAAAAGAGTCGACTCATAGTGCTTCAAACGAGTCGTCTTGATAACGAGTTATTAGGTGTTTCGCGATGACGCAGCCACGAAACACAAGCCTCGCCAGTAGTTACGCGCGCAAACCAGGGAGATTTGAAACCTGCGGCCCGCCCACTAACACAGAAAAAACACTAGACACCCACACACAGACGCCGCCGGTCCAATGAAGTCACGCTGTGCTCAGATGGATAATATTGACAGTCTCTACCCAAAGATGAAACTGTGAAGAGTCAGTGGTTGAGGTTTATTCACTAGTGTAAGTAAGTGCGATTAAAATTGTTGCCTCGTTTACTCTAGCTTGCAAATTATGTATTTATTGTGTTTTGTTACTTGTTAACCTGGTACAGTAGACGCGGTTACTCTTTATATTCTCTTATCACATGTAAGCCACGTTAAAAACGCGACGCGTGCCGCTTTGTTTACGGATTTAACGTTAAAAGCTTTTGTGAGCTCGCGTTCCACTGCCGTATGTCGTTGCTATGGCGATCGTAAGCTAGCTGTGTGTGTGTGTGTGTGAGAGAGAGAGAGAGAGAGAGAGACTCGCGTCGCTTTCCCTAGTTTTTCTGAGGAGCGTTGTGTGTGTGTGTGTGTGTGTGTGAGAGAGAGAGAGACTCGCGTGGCTTTCCCTAGTTCTTCTGAGGAGCGTTGTGTGTGTGTGTGTGTGTGTGTGTGTGTGTGTGTGTGTGTGTGTGTGTGAGAGAGAGAGACTCGCGTGGCTTTCCCTAGTTCTTCTGAGGAGCGTTGTGTGTGTGTGTGTGAGAGAGACAGAGAGAGAGAGAGAGAGAGAGACTCGCGTCGCTTTCCCTAGTTTTTCTGAGGAGCGTTGTGTGTGTGAGAGAGAGAGAGAGAGAGAGAGAGAGAGAGAGAGAGAGAGAGAGAGAGAGAGAGACTCGCGTCGCTTTCCCTAGTTCTTCTGAGGAGCGTTGTGTGTGTGTGAGAGAGAGAGAGAGAGAGACTCGCGTCGCTTTCCCTAGTTCTTCTGAGGAGCGTTGTGTGTGTGTGTGTGAGAGAGAGAGAGAGAGAGAGAGAGAGAGAGAGAGAGACTCGCGTCGCTTTCCCTAGTTCTTCTGAGGAGCGTTGTGTGTGTGTGTGAGAGAGAGAGAGAGAGAGAGAGAGAGAGAGAGACTCGCGTCGCTTCCCCCAGTTCTTCTGAGGAGGGTTGTGTGTGTGTGTGTGTGTGTGTGTGTGAAAAAAGCCTTACACTATGAAGCGTGTATGCACTGTGACTACTTTTATATAGTTGATTACCAGCTGGGCATTTCACTCTCGTGCTGAAGCCTGTCACTGTCGACCAATCGCAGCAGGCTGTCATCGGTCCAATCAGCGCAGATTAGCTTCGCGCTGAGGAGGGGGTTGGGAACAAATGAATCGCTGGACGATTCATATGGGAGTCGTTGGGATAATTAGGTAAAAATAAATGCAGATTATAAGACCATCAAAGTGTTTTATGACCTTGCATGCATATTAGACTGTTGTTGGAGACCCTTACAACCTAAATATGACCCTATTTCATGTATAATATGGGCTCTTTAAACTGTATTGTACCTGAATCTTATAAACATTTACATATTCAATATTGTTAATGAAATAAAAACTGAATAAATGTATATTTACACACGTCTACATAAGTGAATGAATACATTGAATGATGGGCTCAGAAATCTGCAAGTTCCATATGGACCAGTTTAAAGCCAATAATTCTTAGCCAATCTAGAGAAACAACATGCAGTAATGATTCATTATATGAATGAGTTCATTATATGCTTTATATAAAGGTCTCTGCATGTCTGTTGTGTTCAGGTGCAGTATATTGATCTCAGGGATCGCTTTGATGGTGATATCAGAACTCTAGAGATTTTGTTGGACATAATAAAATTTATGCATCCTAGCTTTGGCTTCCGCTGGGTCCTACAGGTCAGTGCATGAACATTCACGCTTTAGCTTTCATTTTTAATTAATTACTAATAATAAATCATTTGAAGTTAAATGTGGTAACAGATATTGTCTGTCTATGTATACTGTGTGTGTGCCTGTGTGTAAATTAAATATAAAGTTTGAAGATTTTAGAAGGTGTGTAAAAGTTTCAAGTAGTTTTAGAAGACAGACAGACATATAAATGATAGATTAGTCTAGCATATTTTACATGGTTGCTAACGTTTTAGCACCTTGTTAGCATGTTTTAACATGTTTCTATCTTGGTTTACAATGTACATAGCATTTTTCAACTGTACAAACATGTTTAGCATGTTGTTAGCTTGTACTAGTCTTATTGTATATGCAAACAGATGGCTTGATGGATAGATTCTTCCAGAATGTAGTTGCTAATGTTGCAGCACATTGCTAGCATGTTTTATCATGTTTCTAACACATTTTAGTATGTGGATAAAACTGATCATGTCCATATTGATAGATGTATTACAGTATGTACTGTATGTACACTCACTGACCACTTTATTAGGTACACCTGTCAAACTGCTCGTTAACGCAAATTTCTAATCAGCCAATCACATGGCAGCAAGTCAATGCATTTAGGCGTGTAGACATGGTCAAGACGATCTGCTGCATTTCAAACTGAGCATCAGAACTGGGAAGAAAAGGGATTTAAGTGACTCTGCATGTGGCATGGCTGTTGGTGCCAGACGGGCTGGTCCGAGTATTTCAGAAACTGCTGATCTACTGGGATTTTCACGCACAACCATCTCTAGGATTTACAGAGAATGGTCCGAAAAAGATAAAATATCCAGTGAGCAACAGTTCTGTGGGCACAAATGCCTTGTTGGTGCCAGAGGTCAGAGGAGAATTGGCTGGTTCGAGCTGATAGAAAGGCAACAATAACTCAGATATCCACTCGTACAACCGAAGTATGCAGAAGAATGCACAACACCTTGAGACGGATGGGCAACAGCAGCAGAAGACCACACTGGGTGCCACTCCTGTCAGCTGAGCGTGGAAACTACAAGGCTACAAGTCCCACAGTCTCACCAGAATTGGACAACAGAAGACTGGATAAACGTTGCCTGGTCTGATGAGTCTTGATTTCTGCTGCAACGTTCAGATGGTAGGGTCAGAATTTGGCGTCATCAATATGAAAGCCTGGGTCCATCCTGCCTTGCATCAACGGTTTAGGCTGGTGGTGGTGTAATGGTGTGGGGGATATTGTCTTGGCACACTTTGGGTCCATTAGCACCAATTGAGCATCGTGTTAACGCCACAGCCAACCTGAGTAATGTTGCTGACCATGTCCATCTCTTCATGACCACAGTGTACCCATCTTCTGATGGCTACTTCCAGCAGGAGAACAGGCCATGTCATAAAGCGTGAATCATCTCTGACTGGTTTCTTGAACATGACAATGAGTTCACTGTACTCTAATGGCCTCCACTGTCACCAGATCACAATCCGATAGAGAACCTTTGGAATGTGGTGGAACGAGAGATTCGTATTATAGATGTGCAGCCGACAAATCTGCAGCAAATGTGTGATGCTATCATGTCAATATGGACCAAAATGTATGAGGAATATTTCCAATACCTTACTGAATTTATGCTACAAAGGATTAAGGCAGTTCTGAAGGCAAAAGGGGCTCCAACCCGGTACTAGTAAGGTGTACCTAATAAAGTGGCCAGTGAGTGTATATAGTTATATCATTTGATAGATGAAATGATAGAACATTTTTCTTTTTCTTTTCTTTCTCCATAATGTTAGTAGGACTTGAAGGGGACTCTTGCCCAGGAGCTGGATTTTGAGAATGAAGGCAGAAATTCTGAACGTTGTGCGGAGGAACTAAAGCATTTTAAGTTTGTAGTTGTGCCCAAAGTATTCTGGAACGTGACCAGCAAGGTGGGAATGAACCTTCAAATGACTGAAGTCTTTCTGAGGTCTCAAACTTTACCATATTAATCAATGCAATCTATGACTCTGTGTGCACGTAGAGGGTCCTTACAGCAGAGTACTGCGATGGATGCAAAATCAACAATGTGGAGGAGATTCAGCGTCAGGGACTGAGCCTCAAAGACGTGAGTTTGATGGCATCTGTTATGATTGACTGCTTCATCACAACCGTTAATCTTTGAGAATGATTTTACTCTGGCTGTGTTTCAGACAGCTGATAAACTCATCCGCATATTTGCAGAGCAGATCTTTTACACTGGCTTCATTCACGCTGACCCACATCCTGGAAATGGTGAGATGACTGTCGTCGTCTGTGCTTATGGCTTCATTAGTTAATGAGGATTAATTAAAGGTGCAGTAGGAGATCTTGGCAAAATGCTAACTTTAGCTTGATTAGCATTGTTCCTGGCTAGCGTTGTTCATTGGTCATGCATCCCTCCTTCATGCATGTCCATTAATAAGTACACAAGTGAGTTGGGATTTGAACTTCTACTGCCAGATCTGAGAAGGTTGTGAGTGCCGACTTCTGGTTGTACAGCAAAACTAAAACAAAGTGCTAAGATAATTCTACACAATATTTACATGTACGGAGAACGCATTGCGTCTGTCATCTTGTTTATGTGAATGACATTTGACAAATTTATAGCTATAAATCAGCAACTTTCAATAAGAAACACGGGTGGTTCGCATATCTGTGTGTGTAAATCAAGAAATTCAGCTTTACGCGTCACATTCAGATTGGCACGCTCTCCAGTTTTCTCCTGTTGGGGCAAGCATTTGTTATGAAGCACTTTGGATATTAGTGAACAGCTGTGCAAAGCTTTCACACACAAAAAACACAAAGAGAGCACAGATTGTTTGTAAATCAACAGACTTATGCTTATGACTGACATACAGGGCACTCACTAATTCTTTATATGGACATTTATTTATTACTCTAATTATCTTTATCTTTGCGTTAATGTAATCGTTTGCATTATGTAGTTTTAGTTGGTGTTTAGGGGAGTTTTTGAGCCACATTTAAAACTGTATTTTAGTGCAATTATTGCACCCATAGACTGTAAAAGATATGAACGTAGTATCCATGACGTCACCCATAGGTTTCTGAAGAGCACAAATGAAGCTACCAGTAGGCGTGGCTAACCGTCACCATTTTGTTTGCACGTCATCGCACCGACCAGGGGTTACCAGAAATGGGCAAAGAGGCGGAGCGTGAGCTTTTGCTTAGATGGACTTTTCTTTAGGTGAAACACTTAATACTTCATTACCTATGGCTCATTTGTGTTCTGACCACATGTGCTTGGTTGTGTACTACATCAAATACTTCAAATATAGTTAGTAAACGCAAGACTATTTATGAAATCCAGGCATAACACTGTATGACAACGTTTCAGATGGCTGTTCTATAGCCTACAGCTAATCAATCTGTCAGATTCTGGAGTGCATTCAAGCTTGAAATAAAATGATAAATCATCCTAAATAAAACAAATACATTTATAGATATGGAATATAAGTATAGAATTTTACTCACCTGGGAAATGGAGACCACGTGAATGGTTTGTCAGCACAATTAAGTGAACGGCATGCCATATTTTCCGGTAATTGTTGGAAAAAATTCCAAAAGGCAATTGACTGTGTAAAGCCTTATAAAACAATACAAAAATACGATGAATATGCCGAGTTCAGCGGCTAATTAGGTGAAGTGATGGCGACCAGCGAGATCTAGCTGTCACTCAAGTGGCCACACCCTTAATTATGCAGACTTAATATAACTAAATGTAAACAAAACGGATGAGTTATAAAAAAAATTCACCCCCCTTACAGTTTCATAAATGGCAATATTAGCTATATGAACCAAAATCGTTCTTTGTACCAGGCTGTAAACACCTTTTTTTTCTGCTGTAAAGTTGCCCATTTTAATAGTGGGCTCAAAAGAAATTTGCTCTATTATGGAGCCAGGACTAGTGGAATTTCGATGAATTGCAGTTTCAGTTACTTCCGTATTAGCTTCACAAGGGAGAGCGGGATGTTGCCACTTGGCTGCACCGAGTTTGAAGCAATCAATCACAGAACACGAAAAAAGCCATTCTTAGATCATCTCAGCGTTTGAGAGTCCCTGATTTAGGTCACTTACTTTAATCACTAATATCACTGTTGAAATGTGAACAGAATCTTAGCATGCACAACAAAAAAATTTTCTGAAGACAATCACCTATTGCAGTTTTAATACATGTTTTTAAAGGGGTGGTTCACCCAAATATTTTGTCATAATTTGCTTGCCCTCAATGTGGTATATGCACAGCTTGTGTTTTTCAGCTAACGGTAAATTTCCGGTGAATGGTTAATGTGACTAATTTCAATTTTATACGGATCATTTTACAGCATCGACATTGTAATGTGATTAAATAAGCATTCATTTAGTGGTTTAAGTGCAAAACGAGATGAAAGAATGCATAAGCGATAGTGGCATCGGTAGCAGCAGGCTAGCGCAGAAACTCTATTAAAAATACTGGGGTAAAAATACATTTTTATATTTTAAAGAGATGGAGGGGAAAAGGAATTTAATGCAGTGCTTCTTGTCCGGTCTGAGACCCACTTTATATTGTAGATCAATCAGGCAGTGAAGATCACTGATTTATCAAGAAATTAGATCTAAAAGGTGGCAATTTGGTAGAAAACAGTTCACTAAAAGCACTTGGGCTGACTAACTTAAAATGAAACGTCCATGTGCATATACCCTATTTGTCCCATACCAGTTTGAGTTTGTTTTTTTTAAATAAACTGTTGAACATGATATTTTTGAAAAAATGGTAGCATTGATTTCCATAGTATGTAACAAATCCGCTTAAGTCGTGACGTATGAGATACTGTTTCCGGGTCCAAGCCGCTGCTCATTTGAATTGAGAAAATATTTGTTTAGGACCACTTTTTAGTCATATCACACATTAAAGTGAATTTTAAATAAAATCATGGTGTACACGACAGTCTCTGGACTTGCTGCATTACAGACACAAATATTTAAACTATGAAATTTATACAGTTATATATAATTTCGATCGTGATTTTCGAAATTAATACATCGCTTTATATACGTTTATTACTATTATTATTTGATGAGCCTGCCTAAACGGATTGCTATGGCGCTTTGACCTGGAAGCCGCTATAACAAACGGATACTTTAGAAGTCAATGGCTACTGGTGTGAGTACATCATCTTTTGCTGTTCCTCATTTCAGTGTTGGTCAGAAGAGGTCCAGATAAAAAGGCTGAGCTGGTTCTGTTGGATCATGGTCTGTATGAACACCTCAGTAAAAGGTGAGAGCTTGAGAAATAAACAGCACATTCTCTGCAATGAGCCTGAAACAGGTGAAGACTGTAAACTGTCTGTGTGTGTCAGTGACAGAGCAGCTCTCTGCCAGCTGTGGAGATCCATAATCCTGCGAGATGACGCTGGTATGAAGACATATGCAAATCAACTCGGGGTCAAAGGTAAAGCAGCTTATCCTCATATTACTTTTTTATTTTTCAAAAATTTCCCAAATAATATTTCACAGCATCATTTTCAATTAGATTTCTATTCCACAGAAAGTCTTGTTTCTTTTAGTTTGGCTGGAATAAAAAAATATAAATAGCAGGTATTAGGTACACCTGTCCAACTGCTCATTAACACAAATTTCTAATGAGCCAATCACATGGCAGCACCTCAGTGTATTTAGCCATGTGAACATGGTCAAGACGATCTGCTGCAGTTCAAACTGAGCATCAGAATGGGGAAGAAAGGTGATTTAAGTTAGTGGTCCTCAACCTTATCACCACTGCGGACCGGTCAATGCTTAACAATTTTACCACAGCAGGGGGAGCGGGGGCAGGCGAAGCGGTGTTTCGTAGGTTGTAGGTTGCTAGGCGACCACCAACCATTTTCTCAGAGGATGACAAGCTGACAAAAAATTGCTGTCACTCTGATACAAGTTTTACTTATGGAAAAAAATTACAAAGCACTGCAGTGTTTGTTCTGTTTTTGTCTGAGAAAATTTGTTTACCGAAATTTGTATATTCCAAACAAGCTAAAGCTAATTGGTCAATTCTTGTCAAGTGACTTGCGGTGCGGTCGAGGAACTCATTCGCAAGCCGCACACCTCCATTGGAAGCGACAAACAGGGCTCGAAATTTCGACTGCTTTGGTCGCATATTCGCCTGAAAATTTTATCTGTGCGACCTCAAATTATATTTGGGAGCATTTGTGTGAGTGCATAAAATTGTTGTCATGCGACCGGTTTTCACAGCAAAATGTTCACCACATGCGCGGATTTAGGAGGCATTCACGCATTAAGCATATTTGCACCTAAAAACACCAAACGCAGCGCTCAGGAAGGGTTTAAAACATGTCAACTTGCTGCTGTAAACAAAGCCCGCAATGCCTGCCCAGCCTTCAAGCTTTTCTTATTGGCCCACTACGCTAGAACAGAACGCAAATGGATTGGTTAAAATCAGCTGTCAGTCACTAAGTTCCGATGACAGGGAGCTACAGCCGGGAAAATGTAAAGGTCTGGATACGAGAGACTGAAAACAGCATGGACAGATTGAGTTTTAGAAACCACCTAAAGTTACTAATAAAGGCACATCTGATTAGTGATCATGTAATAAATGTCAATCCAGCATTTACACTTTTTGAAGAGTGGATAAAAGACTTAAAGTACGCTATGAAAATGACTAAAGCATTCACCGTAAAGCCGGTGGGACAGAGTTTTCAGGTAACAGTGCTTGTCACTGAATTTACAAATTTTAAGCACGAGATGTTCTAACATTATTCCTTCATTTAATCGTCACGATGCTGTCAGTTGTGCGACTGACACCGCGTTCACCATCGCTAAAGAGCATGCATTCACCGAGATGAAACTAATATTGCAGCTCGTGAAAAGATCGTTATTGTTATTAAGATGACATATGCAAATAATAAGTTATATGTCAATATCATCTGTGCCATATCAGACAGCACCCATGAGAACACAGCACAGTTATTATTGTTAATTCAGTTCATCTCATTTACATCAAGCAGTGCATGCAGGGCCGGTGAGCGCATGCAGATTTTTGTTTATTTGTTAGTTAGTTTCTTAGAGTGTTAATATATAATAGAATCTGTTAATATAAAACGTATAGTAACGGTGTTCATAATTGTTGGTGGGTGCGACAATTTTGTCTGGTGCCTAAGTTTTTGAAGTTAGGAACACCGGTGCCACCAAGGAAACGGTTAACTTCGAGCCCTGACAAACTTGCACAAACAGCCCCTAAAAGGCCCCCGTCATTGGCAGTCTCCAGCAGCTGAACGTCTTGCACAGCCATGGTGGATTCACCTGATTTGTTGACAGATTGGTTCCAGATCCATTCCTTGGCAGTTTGCGGGCCCTTCACTGGGCCTTTTCCCCTTAGCAAAGAAACTTTCGGAAGACGTCTGTTTCTTACTCATTTTACTACTTAAATAAAAGGTCATTCTGACTCGGATAATAAATAAAACTGATATAATTAATGATTTCTTGTGCGGCCCTGTACCAATTGATCTACGGACCGGTACTGGTCCACAGCCCAGTGGTTGAGGACCACTGATTTAAGTGACTTTGAACGAGGCATGGTTGTTGGGGCAAATGCCTTGTTGATGCCAGAGGTCAGACTGATGGCCAGACTGGCTCCCACTGATAGAAAGGCAACAGTAACTCAAATAACCACTAATTACAACCGAGGTATGCAGAAGAGCATCTCTGAACGAACAACACGTCTAACTTGAGGCCAATGGGCTACAGCAGCAGATGACCACACCGGGTGCCTCTCCTGTTAGCTAAGAACAGGAAACTGAAGCTACAGTTCACACAGTCTCACCAGCATTGGACTATAGAAGATTGCCTGGTCTGAGTCTAGATTTCTGCTGCGACATTGAGATGGTAGGGTCAGAATTTGGCTTCAACAACATGAAAGCATGAATCCATCCTGCCTTGTATCATCAGGTCAGGCTGGTGGTGACGTAATAGCGTGGGGAATATTCTATTGGCACACTTTGGGCCCATTAGTACCAATTAAGCATCATGTCAATGCCACAGCCTACCTGACTTTTGTTGCTGATCCATGTCCATCCCTTTATGACCACAGTGTACCCATCTTCTGATGGAAAAATCTCTGAGGAATATTTCCAGTACCTTGCTGAATCTATGCTACGAAGGATTACGGGATTACGAAGGATTAAGTTCTGAAGGCAAAGGGGAGTCCAACCCAGTACTAATAAGGTGTACCTAAAAAAAGTGGCTGGTAAATGTGTATATATAGAATAGAAATAAAATAGCCTATTATAAATATGATGATCACCAGGGTTTTTTCACTATTGGCTACTGAACCACTGTTGTCCAATGACGCCTTGTTAACCTAATTAAACCTTTAAATTTCAATTTAAGCAAAAAACTAGTGTAAAATAGTATTATATTATGTACTGTCATCATGAAAAAGACAAAAGAAATTAGTTATTTAAAATTTTGTTTTAAATGTGCAGAACATTTTTTCCAAGAAAGAAGTAACATTTCACAGCAGGGATAATCTCTTTTTTTAAACTGTATATTTAAACAGAATTTGAGTGTACAACTACAATTGTAATTCAATAAAGAACCACAATTTAAAATGAAAAGGTAAAAAATATTATCAGACCTTCGTAAAAAGAAACCAATGTTGCCATTTTACTCTTAAATCCTGAGAAAAATGATTATCTTCTAAGTTTGTTATTGTTGTTGTTTTACCTGTCCATATGTGTATGATATTAATCGATTCATTGTTCCATTCCAGAATACTTCCTGTTCAGTGAGATGCTCCTGCAGCGGCCGATCAACATGTGGGATCTGGGTCTGGGGAACATCCTGACTGGAGAGGAGACGTCCTACATGCGGGACATGGCCATCAACCGCTTCGACAAAATCATGCAGGTGCTGAAGTCTATGCCACGGCCCATGCTGCTGGTCTTCAGGAACATCAACACCGTCCGCTGCATCAACATCACCCTGGGAGCTCCAGTCGACCGCTACTTCATCATGGCCAAGTGGTGCGGAAAAAAACAGAAACCATTTAATCTTCACATAAACGTCTTTTGTATTTGCACTACCTGACTAAAGTCTTGTCGCCTATCCAAGTTTTAGGAACAACAAATAATACCTCGACTTCTAGTTGATCATTTGATATCAGTAGTGGCTAATATGAAAGGCAAAGTAAAGTGTTCTTGCAGGACTTACAGAGTTCATTAAGATTCTTTGTATCCATCTTCAGTGCCGCCTCCATCTTACCCCAGACATGATCGGTAATAGTAGAAGGTCATTCGGGTTCTTCTCGCATACTGTTTTTCAAATTCTATGAATTCGGACATACTACTCTGCTCACATGCTGTTTTAGCGTACTACATAGTATGGAAGTATGCGGTTTGGGATGCAGCGTTAGAGCGCAGTGAATAGGACAGTATAACAAATGTTTTTTTCAACAATCCTGTTTGCTGAAATAATAAAAGAAAAACTCCACGATGGTTTTATCAGGACTTTCAGAAAAAAAAAAATAGTGTGAGAACAACATCAAATGTACTGTCCTGCTCATACACACTGTATTTCAGACTTATGCCTCTCATAAGGGCTAAATATTTTTTTGTAGTTTGATGTAGATTTTTATAATAAATACATTTAAATGTACATGCATTTTTAAAAATTTAAATATGAAAAACCTAAAAGGATTTAAGATGCTGAAGCCCGTTAAAAGGGTCTTGTGAAAAGAGTTCATTGTGTTGTGTAGGATGTTGAATTCGGATTGTGTGTTTCAGTGCTGTGAGAGGACATGGCAGAGCTCAGGCTGAGGACATTAGGTTGTTTTCCAGACTGTCTGTCTTCCGCTGGGTCTGCTCCTTCTGGGAGCGCCTCAAGTTTGAATTCGCTTTAAGGTGAGGACCTGAGGGATCTAGAAATATCTGTTTTTTTTTTTTTTTTTACCAAACTGTTTCGTTTTTTTTTTTTTTTTCTAGTTCTGTGGGAGTTTTTATTTAATTGTTTTCTGCATTCTTAAATTCTTTATTAAAAATATTTTAATTTAATTACTACATTTATTTCGCAATAATTGGAGCCTACTTTCGATTAGCTTTTTATTATATGAAACAATTATATTTTTGAACAAATATCTCAACCTTTTTTTAATCTTTGAGCTTTTTAATCCAAATTAAATTACTCCGCATAATTGAGTACAGCCCATTTTGAAAATGAATATTTTTATCCATTTTTCATTGAATAAAGGTCATATTTTGGTGCATTTAAACAAAACAGATTTAATAAGTGGATATATTTATTAAAATAATATTTTAGTCACCAAACATCTTTAGAAAAAGTAAAATAATACATTTAAATTCATGCAAAATATAATTTTGCTCTTTAATTTATTTTACTTAATATTTTTCCCTAACATTTAATTTTGGGAGTACTAATTTTTGACCGTTATCATAAGTTATATCGTTAAATAAGCTCCAGATTTGGCTTCAGCACTGAATTATCTAATGTTTATACACAAATATAATATTGTATAGCTTCCTATAGAAAATATGAGAGATTTGTGAGGGGTGTACTTATATATGCTGAGCACTGTACTTTAAAACATTATGCTGTACTATACATATTTGAGAGGCATGATATGCTGTAATATATTTGTCATAATTTCAGTTATAAGGGGGAGCAGTGTTTGAAAGATTTTCCACAGTATCTGAAAACACTTTCAGCCAATCATCAGTAAGGGGTGTGTCTAGTAATGATAGTGGATAGTAATAATCAAAATGGATGAGGATTTCTTTTTTTAAGGGGATGTTTGTTTGAGGTTTTCAAATGTATCTCACATAATTTACTAAAATTAGTGCACATTTAAACCAAAGTTTTATTTGTAATGGGTTGCTGTGAAAACATGCTAAATATGTGTATCTGAGAATATCATTAACTATTTTTTGTTCTTCCTCTAGGTCAGAGATGGCGCTCATGAGTGTCACTCGCTCTTTGCTGAAGCTGCTGGCATTCTGCAATATGGTCACGCTGGATCAGGATGTGTTTCAGTATCTGAAATGAAGCTTGGCATACCTCATCATTATGGCTTTTATTTTGGTCAAAGTTCAGTGACTTTGACCTGAGCTCGGGCTCTCAGGAACCTCTCACACTTTCTTCTGTGCTGGTGAGCTGCATTGCACTGAAAGCTGAGCACTTTTTAAGTATGCTTTTACCAGGTATAATACTGCATCATTTCATAGACTTTGTCCACATAATTCAGGGTGCCATAGAATGAAAATCTGGATGTAACGAGCATAGCTGAATAATAAGATAACACATGGAAATGACATAATGTGACCCTCAATTACTCCAGAGACCCATTGCTTCCTTGTTCTCATGTGGTCTCATGATAGTTTCTTGTTTTTCGGTTGATTATCAATTGCAGTGAAAAAACAAATGCACCCCTGGCATAACAGAACTTTCACCCATCAGGCACTGACTTGAGCATCAGAGTAGAGCTCATTAATATTCATGACCCTTCCAAATATGTTCAAAACCGTTCATCTCAAATTAGGGCCAATTCATTGATTTTTCACAGCGCATGCCTGGCAAAACAGTACTTTCACCCATCAGGCACTGACTGGAGCATCAGAGTAGAGCTCATTAATATTCATGACCCTTCCAAATATGGTCAAAACCGTCCATCTCAAATTAGGGCCAATTCATTGATTTTTCACAGCGCATGCCTGGCAAAACAGTACTTTCACCCATCAGGCACTGACTTGAGCATCAGAGTAGAGCTCATTAATATTCACGACCCTTCCAAATATGGTCAAAACTATCCATCTCAAATTAGGACAGATTTATTGATAGTTTTCACAGTGCACCCCCGGCAAAACAGTACTTTCACCCATCAGGCACTGACTTAAGAATCAGATTAGAGCTCAATAATATTCACGACCCTTCCAAATATGGTCAAAACCATTCATCTCTAATTACGTTAAATTCATTGATAGTTTTTACAATACAACGCTGGCATAACAGTACTTTTACCCGTCAAGCTCTGACTTGAGCATCAGAATAGAGCTCGTTAATATTCATGACCCTTCCAAATATGGTCAAAACCATCCAACTCAAATTAGGACAGATTTATTGACAGTTTTCACAGTGCACCCCCGGCAAAACAGTACTTTCACCTATTAGGCACTGACTTAAGAATCAGATTACAGCTCAATAATATTCATGACCCTTCCAAATATGGTCAAAACCATTCATCTCTAATTACGTCAAATTCATTGATAGTTTTTACAACGCAACCCTGGCATAACAGTACATTTACCCATCAGGCACTGACTTTAGCATCAGAGTAGAGCTTATTAAAATTCACGACTCTTCTAAATATGGTCAAAACCATCCAACTCAATATAGGACCGATTTATTGATAGTTTTTACAATGCAACCCTGGCATAACAGTACTTGCACCCATCAGGCACTGACTTAAGCATCAGAGTAGAGCTCATTAATATTCATGACCCTTCCAAATATGGTCCGAACCATCCATCTCAAATTAGGACATATTTATTGATAGTTTTTACAACGCAACATTGGCATAACGGTACTTTCACCCATCAGGCACTGACTTGGGAATCAGAGTAGAGCTCATTAATATTCATGACCCTTCCAAATATGGTCCGAACCATCCATCTCAAATTAGGACATATTTATTGATAGTTTTTACAACGCAACATTGGCATAACGGTACTTTCACCCATCAGGCACTGACTTGGGAATCAGAGTAGAGCTCATTAATATTCATGACCCTTCCAAATATGGTCCGAACCATCCATCTCAAATTAGGACATATTTATTGATAGTTTTTACAACGCAACATTGGCATAACGGTACTTTCACCCATCAGGCACTGACTTGGGAATCAGAGTAGAGCTCATTAATATTCACAACCCCTATATATATATATATATATATATATATATATATATATATATATATAGATATATAGATATAGATAGATAGATAGATAGATGTGTATATGCCCCTTTTTTTTTTTTTTTTTTACGTTCGAGCCCTTGCCCCTGAGTAACTCTCGTTTTATGCTTACCGTTACAAGACTAGATTTTGGGAGTCCCAAGTCCACTTGCTTCTTGTGGAGTTCATGCTTACGTTGCCAGCTGTGTGAAAAGGCCCCAATATATTACGGCATAGTCCGAGAGTGCGCTCGTTTTTTTGCCTCTGGTCATACAATCCATTTGTGACAGCCAAGTTTAGATTCTGACCGAAGCAATTAAGCCAAGGCTAATGCAGGGACCTGATTGCGGCATGTATGTTGGCAGTGTTGTCAGTGGTTATGGCTGAGAGTTTTTTTTTTTCTTGTCAAGCAGTGAGTGGATGGTGGTTTCGTATTTGCGGCCGAGGTATTTCCATCTCTCGCAGTCACCTTTTTGTTGCACAATTTGCAAATAGCATCGTCCGTATTCACCGCCTCTCCCCTCTCGTTTGGTCGAAATCCGAAATACTGCCAAACTGCTGAAGTTGTGTTCTTTTTCAACATCAGGTCACTTCCAGCTCACCTCTCTCTTTCCTCCACAGTCCCGTAATGTCAAGGACACATATGCATTTTTAGGCAATAAATAAATTATATTTCATAATATTTAATCCTTGTCTCCTATAAAACTGCATTGTTTTTTTTTATGACGGTATAACGGTATTGAAACTGACACCTTTGCTATTTTTAGATCCCGCGGTATATCATTTTACCGCCCAAGCCTACTGCACAGGTCACGTGACTGAAAAGTATCAACAGTGTGTAAAATAGACCTGTAAACATTTTTCTACTTATCTAAGCCATATACCTTCTATGTTGATATCAGAAAACAATTTAACAATGAACCCAATGCATTCTATGGCACCTTTTAAAGCTTGTGAAATTAGAAGAATGTGAAGCTACATTCTTTTCTTCTAAAGGCCTCAGTTTTGAAACACTAAAATAGTTGCAACGAATGAAGCAAACGTTGATGGGGTTTATCATTTTCAGTGACTAATTGCAATTTCAATTATATTGCAATGACATGTTTTTAATGATTCTATTTGAAACGTGTGCCATTTTGTATTCCATTTGTTGTTGAATACGCAGGAGGAACTGAGAGGCATTGTGCAGTGATGATCTTATTGTTGTGAGAATTGGACATTAATGACCTGTAATTAATGTGTTTTGAATATAAATCATCTGTATTTCAGTTTTGTCTTTTACAATTCGCTTCTTCAATGTTTTATTTCATTTTATTAACCTCCTTTTTTTTAAATTTATAATCAAAATGTTAAGCTTGACTTATTTGAGTGTAGTCATATCGGAAAGTTCAGTCAGGTTTAACTTTTTTTTAATTTTATTATTTTATTTATTTATTTTTAAAGTTTTTTTTTATTAGATTTTTGATATGAAATGCTGAATATGAAAGTTGAATTGTAACTTTTGGCACGGATAACAAAAAAGGAGATTCATCTGTTTTATAAAAAATTCCCCAAATGCAAGATGTAGCACAATGACTGCTGGATCCGATCCAATATGTAGTGGATTTTGTAATAACTATATAATATAGATGTTAATAACTAAGGATTGGGTTAGATGTTAACACACAATTTAAAGGGTAATTTAATAATTAATTGAAATTATTTTCATTTTTATTAACAACCGCTCGCACATGCACATCCACTACATATTAGACTGATCCAGTACATCATCGTGCTGCAGCGAGGACACACTCAAAGAACGACGCTTCCATCGATTACAGTAGGGGTGTGCAATATGACTAACTATAATGAAACCATTTTGTTAAATGTATCCCCCCCAACCCCCTACCCTGTGGCTGTGTCCAAAATCGCATACTTAAATACTGTATAGTATGCTAAAATAGTATGTGAACCGAGTAGTACAGTCGAATTTGAAAAACAATGCAAGATGTTCCCGGATGACCTACTACTTCCAGCGTGATTATGAAGTGTGCATCATGGGAGAAGTAACGCAATTGGCGCTGGTAGGTCACGTGATAATGAGAAATGGCGGATGTAGTACGTTCAAGTTCCATTCATACTACTCACATGCATACTGTACTAACGGTCGTGTAGTAAATTCAAACGTAGTAGCTACTGAGTAGTAGGCAATTTTGGACACAGCCCTAGTCATTTGAAACAAAGCACGTGACTTTATTAATGGATTGATTCACCCAAACTGCAGTGATGTTTAATGTAATCTTAAAATATAAAATGTTTGGGAAAATTGTTTCGCTAAAATGTAAGATTCAATATTGAATTGTTTGCTTAGAATTAAACTGTTGAATTTATTGAAGTATAAAACGCAACAATGACGATAACTGATGAGACAAATCTGGGCTTGTTTCACTAAAATATGAGATTGAATATTGACTTGTTTGTTTTGAATTGCATAATTTCTCAAGTATAAAAAGCAACAATATTTACACTTTATTTCAATGTTAATTCACCCCCAATTAAACCATTAAGACTTATATCACAAAATGCTACTGCTTATTAATAGATAGTAAGATAGTGGGTTTAGGTATTGCGTATGATTAAAGATTTAAAATAAGCTCATACTTTATAAGTGCTGAAAAACAGTTCATATCTTAATAATAGGCAGATAATAAGCCAGTAGTAAATTGCGTGTGTAAATTGTTGCTTAGTGCTACCGCAAAAACTCATACAGGGATTTAGGATTCATTACGTGAACTGGTCATTCTAAATGTATTCTAATAAATTTCATCAAACACCGAAAGCTTTTGGACACTTAAACAGGTTTGGGTTATTATAGATAAATATTGCACATCCCTAGAAAAAAATCTGCAATTCTTTTGACAGATCACATTGTTTTTGACAAGGAAAATGCAAGAGAAAGAATGATGACACTGAAGACATGAGAGCATCAGCATGTTTCTCTGTTCTTGATGTGAACATGCACAACATTGTCATTTTCTTTTCTTACAAAATATTCTATGAAATACAGTACCATTTACTGTATTTCCTTTTTGGTCAACAACAACAAAAAACATCAGTATGACAAATGTTAGTTTCTGCTTTTCTATCAAAACATTGAAATATAAAACAGTGGGCAAAAGGGGGAAACCTTCATGTGATGGAAAACAGTGAGCTCTTCAGAAGTGAGCAGTGACTCTTTCAATCTCCAGAAGATCATCCAAGATCTGAAAGCAATGGAAAAGCGGGAAAAACTCATGAGCGGAGGTGAAAAAGGAAACTTTAAGGCCTCGTTCTCCTGAAACATTCAAATGTTTTTCAAACTGCCTACAAAAGTTCACCTACTGACTGAACAAATCAACATTACTCCAAAACAACAAATACATAACATAAATATTGTTGCCTCCATTTCAATTCTTGTCTTGCGCTCCCACTTGTGTGCAAGATGCTTAAATATGGGGTTATTTACTCAGGTGAAAATGGGATGACTATTGTCATTAATGTTTAATTAAACTTAAAGCATGATTCTGTCAGTCAACCGCCATAATAAAACTGAAGATTGAATTTAAAAAGTGTCATTTCATGTTGAATTTCATACAAAAATGTACAAATTTTAAATTAAATAAAATAGTAATAAAATAAAGCAGAAATATAAGAAATAAATGGACTCTTTAAAATAAAAATTGACAAACAATAAAACCTAATAATTCAAAATGTCCACAAAAACGATGACAGTATGTTAATGAAACTAAAGTATCACTCTACAATTTCATCCATGATTATTAACAGTATTCATTTTTTCCTAAAACATCTATATTGCTTTCTCTTGTTGTGTATAAACATAATTAGCATTAGATGCATGTGTGTATTTTACTCGGCTAAAATGAATATATGATCACCACTTGTTCCTAACATGATAAATAAAATAAAAAAAGTGTTAAATTTTATTAAAAAAAAATAGGTTTAAAAAATAATAATAGATGAATAAATAAAAAAAATATAGGACATTTTTTTTTAAATGAATGAAGAAAATTATACAGGCTCATAAAAAAAAGGCAGAACAAGAATAAAACCTAATAATTCAAAATGTCCGCAAAAACTATGACGGTATGTTAATGAAACTAAAATATCACTCTACAATTTCATTCATTCATTTTCTTTTCGGCTTACTCCCTTTATTAATCAGGTGTCACCACAGTGGAATGAACCACCAACTTACCAAGCATATGGTTTACAAAGTGGATGTCCTTCCAGCTGCAACCCAACATTGCCATACACTCTTACATTCACACACATACACTACGGCCAATTTAGTTTATTCAATTCACCTATAGCGCATGTCTTTGGACTGTGGGGGAAACTGGAGCGCCCGGAGGAAACCCACGCCAACACGGGGAGAACATGCAAACTCCACACAGAAATGCCAACTAACCCTCTACAATTTCATCCAAGACTAAAATGAATATATCATCACCACTTGCTCCCAACATGATAAAAAAATAAAAATAAAATGAAAAGTGTAATTTCATGTTAAATTACATTTTAAAATGTTTAAAAATTTATAAATAAATAATACAATAGAAATAAACCAAAAATATATGAAGTAAAATATATAGGAGAACAAGAATAAAACCTAATAATTCAAAACGTCAACAAAAACTATGACGGTATGTTAATGAAACTAAAATATCACTCTACAATTTTATCCAAGACTATTAATAGTACTGATTTTATTCCTACAACATCTATATTGTTTTCTCTTGTTGTGTATGTATATAAATAAGCATTAGATTCATGTGTGTATTTTACTCGGCTAAAATGAATATATTATCACCACTTGTTCATAACAGTCATTTACATTTAAAATATTAGCAGATGCTTTTAACCAAAGGAATACAATGCATATGAGCAACACAAGTGTCTTCTCATAAAAAGGCTAATAATCATATTAGTAACAAATAATAAAGTGCTAGTAATGAAAAGTGTCAGATACTGTCTACAAAAACACAACCTAGAGAGAGTGTGTGTGTGTGTGTCCAGCTCTTACAATGTCTGCAGTTGTGCCAATCTTCTTGGCCAGTTCACTTCTCTCCATGATACTGAGATACAGGTATTTATTGAGCAGCTCTCCATCCAGGATGTTCTTGACAGCGTTCTGGAGCGTCCTCCTGTCACAGTGCAGCATCCTGCAGGAAACACACATTAAATCTGGGATTAATGCTTGGTTAAGGTTAGCTTAGGGAAACGCTCTTTAAGTAAAAGGGGTCAGCGGTTGGTTAGGAACCGGTATAATCAGGGTTTAATTAGTTAATTTAATTGGCAAGTTTATTTGTCAAACTTGTGCACATGTTTAGTTGTCTGGGTAGATTTAATTGTTGCTCAAAGTTAAGTAATGGCGCAGTGGTCTAGACAGGTTGGAGGGTTGGTTAAAGGGATAGCTTAGTTTTTTATTTAGTCATTATTTGCTCATTTTCCACTCGTTCCAAACTTGTTGGACTTTCTTTTTTTTCTGGTAAACACAGAGGAAGATACATTGAAGAACATTGGAGGAAAACAGCTATTGGCTTCCATAGTCAATATAGATTTCTTCCTAATATAGATTTTTCTTAAAGAGCCCCTATTATACATTAAAAGGGGTCATATTTTGGTTTTAAGGGTCTCCAACAACAGGCTGATACACATGCAATGTCAAAAAACACTTTCATTGTCTTATAATCTGCATTTATTTATACCTAATTATCCCAGCGACTCCCATATGATTCGTTCAGCGATTCATTTGTTCCCAAACCCCTCCTTAGCGTGAAGCTAATTTGCGCTGATTGGACTGATGACAGTCTGTTGTGATTGGTCGACAGCGTTCAGCATGAGACAGAGTGAAATGCCCACCACGGCTTACCATCAATATTGAAGTAGTCAGAGTGCATAGTGTATGTGTGAGCATACCTGCCAACACTCCCGTTTTTCCCGGAAGTCTCCCGTATTTCAGACCCATCTCCTGCCACCCTCCCGTTTTGTTATTTATCCCGGATAATTCCCGTAACCACCGGGGGCTACATTTGTTATATGGAGGAAGAAACTAGTCCATGAACTGTGTACTGTAAAGTTCCTCTCCAGCTCTGACAAAGACCCATACATCAATAGTCTTTTCCGATACTTCCTTTAACAGACGGCCGATGAATCCCCCGTTTTAAGCGTGTAGATTCCAGAAGCACTCATCAGAAAAATGACGGGTACAGAGCACAAGGCTGGGCTATAATGCACAACCACTGACTATTCACAGTTTCATCTTTGGATAGAGAAAATAACACTAGGTTCGCCCTCACACTTCCAATAATATCCAGCTGAGCACAGCGTCTACACGACTTGATTCAACCGGGATCTGCTACAGTGTTTGTCTTCCTCTTTTTCTTTCTGCTGTGTTTGTGGGACGGGGCCAGGAGGTTTCAACTTTCCCAGGTTTGCGCACGCAACAATTGGCCGGAGCTTAAGTTTCGTATTGACGACACGCCAAAACGGCTAAAGACTCCTTATCAAGAGGATTCAATTGAAGCACTATGATTCAACTCTCTTATAAATGAATCAATAGTTTTAAACACTGTGCACTTTCAGATTTAAGTCTAGCTGGATTTTTCCCTTCACTTAGAGCTGTGTTACACACTACATGGAAGGTCATTTTCAAAAACCCATAATAGGGGCTCTTTAATATGGATGTCAGTGGCTGCTTTTTTTCCACAACATTTTTCAGTTTTGTTTTGTGTTCAACAGAATAAAAAAAAAGTTTAGAAGCACTTGAGTGTGAGGAAAACTTTTAGGAAAATTTTTGGGTGAACTATCCCTTTAAGATAGTGGAAGTGGTGTGGGTAGGTTTAGGCTTGGTAAAAATTAGGGATCAGTTTTATGATATATAGGTAGTTTAAAGGCTGGTTAAGGCAAACCTTTCACTTGTTCCAAACCTATTTGAGTTTATTTCTTCCGTTAAGATAAAATAAATAAGATATTTAAAAAAATGTTGATAGCCTGTAAGCATTGACTTCCATAGTATTTGCTTATCCTAATTTGGAAGTCAATGTTTACACGTTTCTAAAATATCTTTTCAAAATAATTTTCAAAACATCTTATTTTGTGTTCAACAATATAAGGAAAACTGTAAAGGCCTGGAATCACTTCAGGTTGTGTAAATAAGTATTGCTTTAAAGGCAAGTTTAATTGTTTATAGGTTGGTAAAGTTAATAAAACAGGTCTAGTTGTATGGGTAAGTTTCAAGTTCAAGTATCTTAGAGTTAGGAAAGGTTTAGTGAAATTGTTTGACGAAGAATAAAAGGTGTAATTACAAAACTACATCCAAACTATGATGCCCTGCATCTGCACCATGCATTTTTGGTTCCAGCTTGCCTCAAGACACCCACCAGGGAGTTTCTAGTATGCCTGGTAAAGCCTCTGTAAACTGTATGTCAAATAAAAGTTTGACATTGGTAGAGTGACAACAGTATGCTGTTTTTGAACCTCTGACACCCTGCGCTGCAGTAGTTAAATGTGTAAAATTATGTAAATGGTTCACACTGCTCACATAAACACACTGCTAAACACAACGATGGCGATGCTTTGAACTGCCGAGATGAACAGAAATCAAACTTTTGTTTGAAATGACATCGTTTCAGTTCCTTCTTTATTTTTGTTTAAAGTATACCAGAGACTTAAACTGCTTCAGATCTGTATAATTAGAGTTGAAGCTAAACTCTGCATGACATCAGACCTCCAAGACTAGTTTGGGGTACTCCTGGTCAAAAGTGCTGGAAAAGCTAATGAACAGAAATCTTGCCGTCAGAGCTAATAGAGACATGAATGAGTACCTGAAAGCTTTTGGGTTGAGCCCGGCATGATGTGGCAACATGGTGGTGAGAGCGTTCTGCAACATCAGCAGTCTGCGGTACGTCTTCTCCTGCATTGGCAAAAGCAGACCGACACCACCGTCCAGCGTAGCTGCACAGACACATAAACACTATAAGTTTTCTCAGAAATGGATTTTATTAGTTCTGTAACAGTAAAACAGTGATGGTTTAAATGGATAGCTCACCCAAAAAGGAAAATTTACTCACTTTAAATTTACTATTTACTCAACCTCAAGTGGTTTCAAACCTTTACGGGTATACTTTTTCTGTTGAACACAAAATAAATTGTTCGAAATGTTCGAAATGTAACCATTGACTTCCAGTAGGAAAAAAAATACTATGGAAGCCAATGGTTACAGGTTTTCAGCATTTTTAAAAATATCTCCTTTTGTGTTTAACCGTGGAAAGAAACTTAAACAGGTTTGTGATAAGTGAATGATGAGTATATCACAGAATTTTCAGTTTTGGGTGAATGATCCCTTTAATGGTGGCATCACTATTCATGAATACTGGTAAGTAACTAGGGTTCAAATGTGTTCAAAAATGCAGGTAAAAAAGAGACCCACCAAACCAGGTTATGTGTTTGTTGTCCCAGGTGAGGGCCTTCTTGTTGGCTGTGTCTAGTGTCCCGCGACACGGCATCCTCCAGAAGGCATTCACATGTGAGCCCACGTTAAAGTCTGCTCTCCGCAACAAACGCATGCCTCCAAAACTCTCTTTGGCTAAAGATGGTTTAATGAAAGACTTGATATCAGACACTGAGAAAAGTTTGAAAGTCTTAAATAAATGAAGAGTCTGATAAATGACAAACCTTCAGGGAGGTACATGTAGACCATGAGGTTTTTGTCTCTGTCTGAAACTGAGAGAGTTTAAGAGGTCAAAAGAGTGACATTATAAGAGACAGCATTTTTAAAGGGGACCTTATTATGCAAAAATCACTTTTATAAGGGGTTTAAACACAATTGTGTGGCAACGGTGTGTGAATATAGCCATCCTCTAATTATAAAATGTGTTCATTCTATTTTTTTTAATAATTTCACATGATATAAAACAGTCTGCTGAAACACTTTGAATGACATTCTTCCTTTGTACGTCATCAGAGGGGAAAGTCCTGGCCATTAGTGACAATCTCTCTCTCATAAGCATAAACAGCCATCTGCTAGTACTTTTGTAATGTCAGCAACTAAGAGTTTTAGACTACACAAATGAACACTGTAGTCTCTACACATTAGTCCTGTTTTCAATCAGCCGTTATGCTGAGACACAGACAATTGTAGCTCCACCCTCTATTGAAAAAATCTCATTTGCATTTAAAATGGCATCATTTAGATCAGTGTTTCCCAACCCTGTTCCTGGAGGCACACTAACAGTACATATTTTCGGTGTTTCTCTTATCTGACCCATTAACTTCAGGTTTTGGAGCCTCTTCTAATGTTCTGATGGGTTGATTCAGGTGTGTTTGATTAGGGAGAGGTTGAAAATGTGGACTGTTGGTGTGCCTTCAGGAACAGGGTTGGGAAACACTGATTTAGATCAATGTCTAAATGGGGCAGTTTCAAAGAGTTATTTGTGGGGTATTTAGAGCTGAATCTTCACATACACACTCTAGGGACATCAGAGACTTGTTTTACATCTTGTAAGAAGGGGCATGATAGGTCCCCTTAAAGCATAAAATTACTAAGTCATAATAAGATACTAAAGGCCACAATATACTCACAGCAAACTTATTTTTTATTCTTTACTTAAAATATAATCAAATAAAAATAACTGAGCTTCAGTATACTTTAGCTTTAGCAAACTTTTCAGTTTCAAACTCCTGAAATAGTCCATTTTAGTCCTATTTGGATTGAAATCGCATCACGCCAGTTTGTTATTTAACTAGGCTTTAAGTATATAAAGGCCTGATGTGACTTACCTAGAAAACCAAGCTGGTTATTGTCTACAATAAACTCTGTGCTGTAAACCTCCAAAGGCTTTGCATCCTATGAACAAACAAAAAGTAGTAGGCATTATGTTTTATAACCTCAAAGTACACGGAGAAA
This sequence comes from Danio aesculapii, assembly GCF_903798145.1. Lineage (NCBI taxonomy): Eukaryota > Metazoa > Chordata > Actinopteri > Cypriniformes > Danionidae > Danio > Danio aesculapii. Next base: position 24,600,099 of record NC_079453.1, on the reverse strand, counting down.
ATTTGTGACTCGGCTAACAATTTGTGTATATGTGATAGTATTCACAACTCATTCACTTGTACTGAATGCTCACTTATACTGAACCTAAATTGTAAACGTACATTGAAATTGATTTGCGATTAATGTAACAACAAAAATAATAAAATTCCACAGTCCACAGAAAATACTTTCAACATGTTTCTTAACACATAAATATACTTTGTAATAATACAAAAAAATTGGTTTTAAATTAAATAACTATAATATTCTTAAAAATATTAAGAATAACAAAGTTCTACTTTTTTTAAAAGTCTGCAAACTGCACTTTGCTTTTAACATTTTTCTATATTTTAACTTTGATTGGATTTATTTTGTATCATTGGATCCATTATGTATCTACACTACCTGACAAAAGTCTTGTTGTCAATCCCAACAACAAATAATAACTTGACTTCCAGTTGATCATTTGGGAAAGTGGCAGAAGGTAGATTTTTCTGATGAATCATCTGTTAAGCTGCATCCCAATCATCACAAACACTGCAGAAGACCTATTGGAACCCGCATGAACCCAAGATTCTCAGAGAAATCAGTCAAGTTTGGTGAAGGAAAAATCATGGCGAGAGATCTGCAGAGTGGATGGCAACATCAACAGCCTGAGGTCTCAAGACATTTGTGCTGCCCGTTACATTAAAAAACAAATTATTCAGGAGAATAGCGCTGAATTTTTGCAGAGATGTATGAATGCAGCCATCCAAGCTCATGGGAGTCATACACAATATTATTTTTCCACTGCACCATGACTTTATATTTTATACTATACATTTTTTTCTGTTAAGTGACAGGACTTTTGTATGAAGCAAAGTCAGACCTTACTGTCCTAACTAAACAATTAAAAATCAAGGCATGATCATATTTTATTTTAGTAAAATAACCGTAATCTAGAGGCCTTTGCCTTTCATATAAGCCACTTTTGATACAAAACGATCAACTAGAAGTCAAGTTATTATTTGCTGTTCCTAAAAGTTGGATAGGCAACAATACTTTTTTCAGGTAGTGTTTGTAAAATCTATGTGAAAGGCACCATGAAAAACGGTGTGAAGATTCGGTTTACTTTATCGTCCACAGAAGACAACAGAATACCATTACCACCTTCAGATATAATAGACAGATATTTGACAGTAAACTGATGTTAGGTACCCTGCTGACGAGTGAAAGCGTCTTGCTTTCCGGCTGGTAGCGCAGCAGAGAGATGCTCTTCATCACATCGGCAGCGAGGATGAAGTTCTTGATGCTGTACATCTGATGAATGTAGAGCTGTGTGTCAATGAAGGCCATTCCAGTCAGATCATTATCCTTCAAACTCCACAAGAAGATCTGCAGGCACACACAGACAACACCATCATACACACACTCAACAGAAATGCCAGCAGATGCAAAATGTGAACAACTAATGGTACTAATATACAAGTCATTCAAGAGATGCGGGTACACTTTCCTTAAACTGGAACGATTAACAAACGTATAATTTACAGTAAACTGAATCTGTTATGATTGTTAAATAATGCAAAAAGGTTAGGGGACATTTGATCATGTTACTGTTTAACTTACTGTCCTGCCAACAGAGTCGACATTGCACACCATTTTGTGCTTTAGTTCAATATGTAAACTAATTGTTTTTTAAAAGTGAGAAATTCACAGTAATAACCCAATAACAGAGCTGACAAGTAATTAATCAACCATTTGGGCATCCTAAACTCCTAAAAAAATGTGTACAAAATATTGAGGATGACAACACTGTTAGAACTGTTCAACTTTTTCAAACCATTAACAGGGTTGACAATAAAAGAGTTGACATTTTGTGCTTTAGGTCAATATGCTAACCTCAAAAACAGACACCAAATGGCATGTTTAAAACAGAAATGTTTATGTATTTTCCTCATATTATTGATTTATAACAAAAGTAAAGGAGAAATTTACTGTAATGTCACAATAACACATACAATTAATCTACTATTGGTGTATCCTAAACATTTTGTAGAAATTAATAAGAGAAGAACAATAACGTGCTTCAGTGCCTTCCACATTTATTCACCAGATGAAGTGACATCACTTGGAGCAAGTCATATGCCTCTTCTATCAGTGCTTTTAAAGGATTAATAAGGAACAAGAAAAATCAATGCTATAAAAATATTATGCCTTTTAATAACTGATGTTAAAAGAGTTCATTACAATGTAGGTACAGACAAATAAATGTTTGTTTTTAATACTAAAATTACAAATAATACAGAAAATAAATGTTTTTGTGCAAATGTAAATGTTTAGTTAACTTGGTAAACACAAAAAAGATTAAAATTACACTTAATTATTTAATAATAATAGAAGCTGAGTGTAAGATTCAGCAGGCAGAGAATTAGCTATACTTATAAGGTATAGTGGGAATGTACAAGTTGATATCAAGACATAATGTCCCTAAATTCACACACAAATATTATTTTTCAGAGATAACGACATAATTTTATTATTTTAAACTGTTTCATTAACATTTTGGCAACATTTTAGTCTAAGTAACAGTTATTTACTACTGGCTTAATACCTGACTACTATTATTAATACAATAACTGTTTATTAGCACTTATAAAGTGTGATTATTTTACATCTCTAATCCTACTCAAGACCTAAACACAACTACTACCTTACCAACTATTAATAAGCAGCTAATTAGCAGTTTATTGAGCTAAAAGTCTTGGTTAATGTTTTTTTTTTTTTTGTAACGTGAATTTTGCATTAAAATAAAGTGACCATTTTTGCTTCTGAAAAATTAAAAGTTTATCTAGGACACGCAAAATGTACCTGCAATTATAAAATGGCTCATAACCTCACAGTGTGTTGTAAAATATTAATATTCATAATCTTAATTGGTTTATATTCATGCCTAATGTCAGATCAGACAATGATCAATCTTTTATAAGTCAATAAAATGTTGATAACTGTGATTGCAGCAAGTCCAGAGACTGTAGCATACACTCTTATTTTGTAAAAGATTCACATTAATGTGTGATATGACTAAACACTGGTCACGGCTAGTAGTTTTGAGCCAGGAACAGTTTTTCATATATTAAATCTTATGTGACAGCACATGTAAGCGCATGGTTTACCTTCTGTCCAATGGCAGACACCAGGAATCCGCTGCAGTGACAGAGAGCAGTGACGGGTCCCTTCTGCTCCTTCTCATACAGCACTTTAAACTTGTTCTTGGTGAGGGGCTGACCAGGCTCTGGGACCACTTCTATCACATCCAGAATCAGGATCTGCCAGAAAAAACCAAAACAGATATTTGATGAAGAACAGCAGGTGATGACATGAGCAGGGTTTTCTGCCAGTTTCACCAAGTCAAATGTAAGACTTTTGTCTTATTTGTAGTAGTAATACAGCAAATGACATATTTAATTAATAATTATATAATACAAACAGAAAATACAAAATACAACACAGAAAATAACACATTCTAATGTGCCGTGAGAGAATTTCAGTGAGTTTTTTGTTAGATGGACATAGCAAAATTAATACCTCGTAAAATTAGTTCACCCAAATTCTGCTAATTTTATGTCATTTCAATGCCCTGAGACCATCTTTAAACACAAATTAAAATATTTTACATGAAATTAAAGAGCTACCTCATACTCCTCAGACAAAAATGGTCCAGAGACATTTAAAATCCAGAAAAGAAACCAAAAACATTTATGCCATACGAATCCCTAATAATACTATTGTATGTAAAAAAAAACCCTGTAAAAACAACTTTGTTTGCCAATGTCTTCTCTTTCGCAACAGGTCAAAATCATAGGCAAAAAAAATAAAAAATCACAGACAAAGTCACAGGCAAAAAAAAGTAGTTCTTGGAGGTTTGTATGATTACAGTTGAACCGCTGAAATAACATTGAATGTTTTGACCATGTTTTTAGTTCCTTTTCTGGAATATCTTGTGACCATTGGTGTCTATGCAGGATGAGAGAGCGCGCTCAGATTTCATCTAAAATATCTTAATCTGTGTTCTGAAGATTAACAAAGTTCTCAGGGGTTTGCTACAATATGATGGTAAGTATTAACAGAATTTGAATTATTCAGTGAAATTACCTTTTAAATTATGTAAAATTGTTTATGACCTAGAACACATTACTTTAATGAATTCGAGAGCTTGTAAGATTTAGAACTTTAACTTCTTAAAACCCCTCAGAAACCCTGATAACAGTGGTGTACAGGCTCAGAGAAATAAAATAAAACTTGAAAAAACCTAGAACCTTTTTCATACATCAAATGCAAGTAGAAAATGGCTTAGAATTTGATAAGGTTTAACACGATTTAAAATAAGCAATAACTGCGTTTATGTGTACACTGCATGTTTGAGGTTGAGATTTGAATAGGCAATTTACATAAGACAAGGTTTAACAGGAATGGTTCATAAATCTGTGGTTAACAAACAAGCATTACAAAAAAAAGTTATCCTGTGATTTTCACCAGAATAAAAGCATATATATATATATATATATATACATATATATATACATATATATATATATACATATATATATATATATATATATATATATATATATATAATATATATATATATATATATATATATATATATATATATATATATATATAAACATATATATATACACATACATATAAGCCTTTCTAGCAATTTTCAGTTTTCAATAAATTATGCAGCAATAATTAAAGAGGACTTACTCTGCCTCTACAGGTGACCTCTTCTCCCTGCATGAGACATGTCCCAAGAGCCACATATCCCTTCAGTCCTGACACTGTCTCCTGACTCTTCAGAGCCACCGTCTTCATGCACG